>NC_140165.1:235532176-235554864 GCF_963971535.1 Notolepis coatsorum | reverse complement strand
TAATATCTAAGTTGCCTCTTGGTAAATGGTAAATGGACTGTAAATGGACTTATAGAACGCTTTTTTATCCAAAGCACTTTATTAACGTATTTAACGTATGCTTCACATTCACCCATTCACACACAGACGGCAGAGACGACCATGCAAGGTGCCAACCTGCTCATCGGGAGTGGTTAGGGGTTAACTGTCTTGCTCAAGGACACATCGACACACTGCCGGGAGGAGCGAGAATATAACCGGGAACCTTCAGATGACCAGATGCTCTACCTCCTGAGCCAATGACAGCTCATAGATCACCGGATACCCATTCTGTTTTAGGGTGGATTTTCCCTTCATGGGTCACAGCGGGTCACCATCATCACACAGCTCCTGAAACACTCTGCCCACTCTGCCCACTCTACCACATGTAACAACTGTGAGTGGAGAGGAGGGGGACTGGATGCGGAGACAGGTGCTATTTATAGAGAGCCACGCATGAAGGATCTCATGTGAAGTAACAGGACCATTACGGATTATCATCGCATTACTCCCCAGTATTTCACTGAGCATTAAAGCAGCGTGACACACAGAGAGAGAGAGAGAGAGAGAGAGAGAGAGAGAGAGAACGAGAGAGAGTTCATGAAGAGAATCAATATTTCTTCATGGCTTACATTATTCACTTTCTTCTCTATAGAATATCAAAGCTGTGTGTGTGTGTGTGTGTGTGTGTGTGTGTGTGTGTGTGTGTGTGTGTTTGTTTTTCTATCCTGCTGGGGACCATGACCTGACATATCACTCACGCCGTGGGGACCCATTTTTCCCGTGGGGACCGAGTCCTGGTCCCCACGGGCACGAGCATTGCAATCAATAGAAAACAGCTTGCTGATATGCCTAGTGCTATTTTTTTTGAGAAAAAAAATACGTCCCCTGGAAGTAAATTTTCCAGACTTTGTGTGTGCCCTTGTGGTTACACACGGTATTGCGGTGTGTGAGTTTGCTTGGCGGGGTCCGGTTCCTGAATCTGTGTGTGTGTGTGCCCTTGTGGTTACACACGATATTGCATGTGAACGCTCTTGTGGTTACACACGGTATTGCAGTGTGTGTGTGTGTGTGTGTGTAAGTGTGTAACATTTGGTCATTTGTGCACATAGTACCACTATAAAAACAATAGTCCTCATTTCATTGGACTAAATTTAATTACTGTATTCAAAGGCTTGAAAATGTTATTAATAGATTGCACATTACACACTGGTGCTGTAGAGACATCACATTACACACTGTGTAGTGCTGTAGACATTGATTGATTGATTGATTGATTGATTGATTGATTGATTGATTGATTGATTGATTGATTGATTGATTGTACATTTTATTAACAGATTGCAGAATGGGTACAATACAGTACGGCTCAATACACACAATTGTTAAGGGGATGCAGACCAGAGAAAGACTTTCGTCTTGTTTACATCAGGGTCCCCCATTTTCAATTCATCATAACATACATTACATACATGACATACAGATAGACAGTACTGTTACATCCAGACATTTATGACATACCAGATCTACAAATATACAGTACTGTTTAAGAGTACAATGCCTGTCATATATTGTAGACCCTGGCGTTGGAAACTCTGATTAATAGACAGTTTCTAAGAAGAGAGTACTGTTACATATACATTTGAGAGTATATACATTTGAGGGGGAAGAAACTGTACATTGGAGGAGGTTGGGTAGGTGGGGTGGGGAGGGGGGGTGAGTAGGTGGGGTGGGAGACGGGGACTCTGTCTGTAAATAAACAGTACTGTATATTTGTATATCTTGTATGTCATAAATGTTATGATTTGACTGCCTCTTTGAACTGCTCAGGCAAGCGATACCGGAGTCTCAGGGAAAGCACAGAGATACTCAGAAGGAGCTTCTATCCCCAGGCCATCAGGATGCTCAACGACAATAACACTATGTAACAAACCATCAAATACACTCACAGCACACACATCCACACGTACACACTCACTTTAAATAAACAACTCACTGTAGCAAGCACCCACTTTAGACACTTTAACACACTTTATATTTATTGGTAAAGAGATTTGCACTACAACTGATACGTCATTGCACCTTACCCTAAGTTGTACCTCATCCCACTTCTGCATTGTACTGTATATTGTATTGTAACTCAGTAACTTTTTCTCTACTCTGCATTGTATATTGTATATATCATGCATATTGAACACTTTTGTTTACACTTTCTATTTTATACTTATTTTATACTTATCTATTTTTATCTAGCACACTCTCAGGAGCAAAACAGAAAGAAGCATTTCATATAAAAGTATTCTGTATTTTTGTATGACCAACTAATAAAGAAACTTGATTAATTGAAAATGGGGGACCCTGATGTAAACAAGTCTTTCTCTGGTTTGCATCCCCTTAACAATTGTGTGTATTGAGCCGTACTGTATTGTACCCATTCTGCAATCTGTTAAATAAAATGTTCAATCAATCAATCAAACCATACAAGCTAGCTGTCTAGTTAGCTTGCATTAGCTCACTCTAATTAGCTCGCTAGCTAGATTGCTAGTTAGTATGATAAGCCAAAAGCTTATCATAAAAAAACACATATATTGACAGAATCATTGGTCCAAGTCATAACTGGTAGCTAGCTAATGCGATCTAGCTTGCTAGCATGAGCTATCTTACTAACTACATAGTTAGCACAAGCTAGCTTGCTAACTAGCTAGCGCAAGCTAGCTTGCTAAACAGGAAGCTGACTTGCTAACTAGCTAGCGCGAGCTAGCTTGCTAAATGGGTACAATACAGTACGGCTCAATACACACAATTGTTAAGGGGATGCAGACCAGAGAAAGACTTTCGTCTTGTTTACATCAGGGTCCCCCATTTTCAATTCATCATAACATACATTACATACATGACATACAGATAGACAGTACTGTTACATCCAGACATTTATGACATACCAGATCTACAAATATACAGTACAGTACTGTTTAAGAGTACAATGTCTGTCATATATTGTAGACCCTGGCGTTGGAAACTCTGATTAATAGACAGTTTCTAAGAAGAGAGTACTGTTACATTATATACATTTGAGAGTATATACATTTGAGGGGGAAGAAACTGTACATTGGAGGAGGTTGGGTAGGTGGGGTGGGGGGGGGGGGTGAGTAGGTGGGGTGGGGACTCTGTCTGTAAATAAACAGTACTGTATATTTGTATATCTTGTATGTCATAAATGTTATGATTTGACTGCCTCTTTGAACTGCTCAGGCAAGCGATACCGGAGTCTCAGGGAAAGCACAGAGATACTCAGAAGGAGCTTCTATCCCCAGGCCATCAGGATGCTCAACGACAATAACACTATGTAACAAACCATCAAATACACTCACAGCACACACATCCACACGTACACACTCACTTTAAATAAACAACTCACTGTAGCACCCACTTTAGACACTTTAACACACTTTATATTTATTGGTAAAGAGATTTGCACTACAACTGATACGTTATTGCACCTTACCCTAAGTTGTACCTCATCCCACTTCTGCATTGTACTGTATATTATATTGTAACTCAGTAACCTTTTCTCTACTCTGCATTGTATATTGTATATATCATGCATATTGAACACTTTTGTTTACACTTTCTATTTTATACTTATTTTATACTTATCTATTTTTATCTAGCACACTCTCAGGAGCAAAACAGAAAGAAGCATTTCATATAAAAGTATTCTGTATTTTTGTATGACAACTAATAAAGAAACTTGATTCATTGAAAATGGGGGACCCTGATGTAAACAAGTCTTTCTCTGGTTTGCATCCCCTTAACAATTGTGTGTATTGAGCCGTACTGTATTGTACCCATTCTGCAATCTGTTAAATAAAATGTTCAATCAATCAATCAAACCATACAAGCTAGCTGTCTAGTTAGCTTGCATTAGCTCACTCTAATTAGCTCGCTAGCTAGATTGCTAGTTAGTATGATAAGCCAAAAGCTTATCATAAAAAAACACATATATTGACAGAATCATTGGTCCAAGTCATAACTGGTAGCTAGCTAATGCGATCTAGCTTGCTAGCATGAGCTATCTTACTAACTACATAGTTAGCACAAGCTAGCTTGCTAACTAGCTAGCGCAAGCTAGCTTGCTAAACAGGAAGCTGACTTGCTAACTAGCTAGCGCGAGCTAGCTTGCTAAATGGGTACAATACAGTACGGCTCAATACACACAATTGTTAAGGGGATGGAGACCAGAGAAAGACTTTCGTCTTGTTTACATCAGGGTCCCCCATTTTCAATTCATCATAACATACATTACATACATGACATACAGATAGACAGTACTGTTACATCCAGACATTTATGACATACCAGATCTACAAATATACAGTACAGTACTGTTTAAGAGTACAATGCCTGTCATATATTGTAGACCCTGGCGTTGGAAACTCTGATTAATAGACAGTTTCTAAGAAGAGAGTACTGTTACATTATATACATTTGAGAGTATATACATTTGAGGGGGAAGAAACTGTACATTGGAGGAGGTTGGGTAGGTGGGGTGGGGGGGGGGGTGAGTAGGTGGGGTGGGAGACGGGGACTCTGTCTGTAAATAAACAGTACTGTATATTTGTATATCTTATATGTCATAAATGTTATGATTTGACTGCCTCTTTGAACTGCTCAGGCAAGCGATACCGGAGTCTCAGGGAAAGCACAGAGATACTCAGAAGGAGCTTCTATCCCCAGGCCATCAGGATGCTCAACGACAATAACACTATGTAACAAACCATCAAATACACTCACAGCACACACATCCACACGTACACACTCACTTTAAATAAACAACTCACTGTAGCACCCACTTTAGACACTTTAACACACTTTATATTTATTGGTAAAGAGATTTGCACTACAACTGATACGTCATTGCACCTTACCCTAAGTTGTACCTCATCCCACTTCTGCATTGTACTGTATATTGTATTGTAACTCAGTAACTTTTTCTCTACTCTGCATTGTATATTGTATATATCATGCATATTGAACACTTTTGTTTACACTTTCTATTTTATACTTATTTTATACTTATCTATTTTTATCTAGCACACTCTCAGGAGCAAAACAGAAAGAAGCATTTCATATAAAAGTATTCTGTATTTTTGTATGACAACTAATAAAGAAACTTGATTCATTGAAAATGGGGGACCCTGATGTAAACAAGTCTTTCTCTGGTTTGCATCCCCTTAACAATTGTGTGTATTGAGCCGTACTGTATTGTACCCATTCTGAAATCTGTTAAATAAAATGTTCAATCAATCAATCAAACCATACAAGCTAGCTGTCTAGTTAGCTTGCATTAGCTCACTCTAATTAGCTCGCTAGCTAGATTGCTAGTTAGTATGATAAGCCAAAAGCTTATCATAAAAAAACACATATATTGACAGAATCATTGGTCCAAGTCATAACTGGTAGCTAGCTAATGCGATCTAGCTTGCTAGCATGAGCTATCTTACTAACTACATAGTTAGCACAAGCTAGCTTGCTAACTAGCTAGCGCAAGCTAGCTTGCTAAACAGGAAGCTGACTTGCTAACTAGCTAGCGCGAGCTAGCTTGCTAAATGGGTACAATACAGTACGGCTCAATACACACAATTGTTAAGGGGATGCAGACCAGAGAAAGACTTTCGTCTTGTTTACATCAGGGTCCCCCATTTTCAATTCATCATAACATACATTACATACATGACATACAGATAGACAGTACTGTTACATCCAGACATTTATGACATACCAGATCTACAAATATACAGTACAGTACTGTTTAAGAGTACAATGCCTGTCATATATTGTAGACCCTGGCGTTGGAAACTCTGATTAATAGACTGTTTCTAAGAAGAGAGTACTGTTACATTATATACATTTGAGAGTATATACATTTGAGGGGGAAGAAACTGTACAACTGTACAAACAAAACTGTACATTGGAATATTGACAAGACCATACTTGGTAATTTACTGTACATTGGAGGGGGTTGTGTTAGGACAATTACAGGGGCCAGTTTAGAATTGCAGTCTCCCGGATCTATTGTACATTCAAAGTAAAGCTGTAGCAGCCAATCTACGATGAATTGAAAATGGGGGACCCTGATGTAAACAAGACGAAAGTCTTTCTCTGGTCTGCATCCCCTTAACAATTGTATGTATTGAGCTGTACTGTACTGTACCCATTCTGCAATCTGTTAATAAAGTTTTCATTCATTCATTCATTCATTCATTCATTCATTCATTCATTCATTCATTCATTCATTCATTCATTCATCAACTATAGATGTAGGCAAAGAAGTTTATGCCTGTATTTTTTTTACTGTTGTGAAGCACTTTGAACTGCAATTTCTGTATGAAAAGTGCTATACAAATAAAATTATTATTATTATATTATTATATTAATATGTATTAATATGTAATATGTACCTACACAAATCATTTGTTTTGTCCATTGAGCAAATTAACTGTACGTTATCTCTCCAAACAAACAAGCACACGTCGTCAAGAACATGTCCTGAGTTTTGCCCAAGCCCAGAGCTGCTTAAAAATATCCTGAATTCTGTGGTCCCCACGTTTACCAACGCTCTAACTGCATTCGCCCATCCCCCACCCAGGTGCAATTCACACACACCGGTCGGTCCCCATCATGGCTATTCCCATCCCCCCACTTAGCTTCACCTCGAGGGAGTCGAGGCTGCAGTAACCTCGTTCCCAGCTTTATCATGAGAAGGATTCAGACAGAAAGACTGATTGACTAGCGTGCTGGTGGTGTAGCTTCAAATGAAAAAAGCAGTGCGCAGCAGCAGCAGTACATGCTGTACAAACATATCGATATAGGCCAGAGGAAAAGATGAAATGGATACGAGGTAAGCAAATAAAAAAAAGCACATTTTGAACATCCCCTTAACAATTGTGTGTATTGAGCCGTACTGTATTGTACCCATTTAGCAAGCTAGCTCGCGCTAGCTAGTTAGCAAGTCAGCTTCCTGTTTAGCAAGCTAGCTCGCTACTAACTACTATGTAGTTAGTAAGACAGCTCATGCTAGCAAGCTAGATCGCATTAGCTAGCTACCAGTTATGACTTGGACAAATGATTCGGTCAATATATGTGTTTTTTTATGATAAGCTTTTCGCTTATCATACCTACTAGCAAGCTAACTAGCAATCTAGCTAGCGAGCTAATTAGAGTGAGCTAATGCAAGCTAACTAGACAGCTAGCTTGTATGGTTTGATTGATTGATTGAACATTTTATTTAACAGATTGCAGAATGGGTACAATACAGTACGGCTCAATACAGACAATTTACAAACCTCAGTGCCTTTGAAGTGCAAAAAGAAAGGATTAGAATTTTCATTCTGCCACATGACCAATTTTACCATTTTGAAACCCAAGATGATGTAGGTTAGTTTTCCTATCCCAAAAATTAACTCATATTTTAATTCCCCATTAAAATGGCCCACCCTAATGCACAAAGCCTAATGAAAGCTATCTGGAATGTAACATCAACTGTTTTTTTTATTTAATGCCTACAGTCAGACAGCACAATCGACCAGGACCAGGTGGAAGATGCAGAAATGTTTATCCGGGCACATGGAAAACGTAAAACAGGTAAGGATAGGTCTGTTTTTCAAATGTTGCACATTTAAGAGATATGAATATATGAATTGAAAATGGGGGACCCTGATGTAAACAAGACAAACATCTTTCTCTGGTCTGCATCCCCTTAACAATTGTGTG
The DNA here is from genome assembly GCF_963971535.1 of Notolepis coatsorum. Lineage (NCBI taxonomy): Eukaryota > Metazoa > Chordata > Actinopteri > Aulopiformes > Paralepididae > Notolepis > Notolepis coatsorum. The sequence continues at coordinate 235,547,073 of NC_140165.1, read as the reverse complement.
TATTGAGCCGTACTGTATTGTACTCATTCTGCAATCTGTTAAATAAAGTTTTCATTCATTCATTCATTCATTCATTCACACGCTAGAAATAAATAACGCCTACATGCTGGCTTTGTGTGTCTCTGTCATCACATGCATCTGTACATATCCCATAGATTTCTATCCCTAGCCTACTCTTTCTAGTTACTATATCTGTACATATCCCATAGATTTCTACCCCTAGCCTCGCAGATAATACAAGTACAAGTCTAATTATATAATATATATATTTTATATAAAAAAAATTATATAAAATAATTTTGAATTTTTTTTAATAAAAAACGATCGTTATCGGATCGGTATCGGCCGATATGGCTCACGACGATCAGTATCGGTGGCAAAAACGTGATCGGGGCATCCCTAAATTGTGTACATATAGGGTTCGTGCACAGAGGGGATTGTCGGGAAAGAGATGGCTGTTTGAGGAAGCTCCCATTTATTAACATTTTTGTTTAAACAGTAACGGTAGCTAGCTACTAACGATAGCTACAAACTACTAACCCTAACCCTTAGCCAACACTAGGTAGCTACTAACGTTAGCTCACGGAACGATAGAGCCAACACTAGGTATCAATCGTCCCGGGAGCTAACGTCGGTACCTGGCTGGTTGCTGGCTAACTAACGTGGCTAATCGTCCCGGGAGCTAACGTCTCTGCCTGGCTGGTTGCTGGCTAATTAACGTGGTTAATCGTCCCGGGAGCTAACGTCTGGCTGGTTGCTGGCTATGCACTCGACTGTGAGGGGGAGGAGGAGGGCTCAACTGTGAGGCGGAGGAGGAAGGGCAAGGCGGGCACTGCTGCAGCAGATTTACGAGTCTGATCTGACGGTCACAGAGCTGAGGGAGCGAGCCCAGTTAGCTGTAAAAATCCATAGATTAGCCGCACCGTTATATAAGCCGCAGAGTCAAAAAATGGGGAAAAAAGCCACGGCTTGTAGTCCGAAAAGTACAGTAGTCGTGAAATTGTAATACATATCCTGTCTGTCTATGTTAGCCCTCAGAAAGTCCCGAAAAAGACGGCGCCACAACCTCAACACCGGAACATATATGTGAGCAGCTTGCGGCTTCCAGGACATTAGTAAGTGTCAATCAAGTATTTTTTATCTCACTATTAATCTCCTTAATGCCAAGACACTAAATTTTTAGCTAAAAGCTAAAGTTATACTCTTAGTAGAGTAAGCAGAGTTAACTCTACACAAAACGTATATTCAGGTGAAATTGTAATACATATCCTGTCTGTCTATGTTAGCCCTCAGAAAGTCCCGAAAAAGACGGCGCCACAACCTCAACACCGGAACATATATGTGAGCAGCTTGCGGCTTCCAGGACATTAGTAAGTGTCAATCAAGTATTTTTTATCTCACTATTAATCTCCTTAATGCCAAGACACTAAATTTTTAGCTAAAAGCTAAAGTTATACTCTTAGTAGAGTAAGCAGAGTTAACTCTACACAAAACGTATATTCAGGTGAAATTGTAATACATATCCTGTCTGTCTATGTTAGCCCTCAGAAAGTCCCGAAAAAGACGGCGCCACAACCTCAACACCGGAACATATATGTGAGCAGCTTGCGGCTTCCAGGACATTAGTAAGTGTCAATCAAGTATTTTTTATCTCACTATTAATCTCCTTAATGCCAAGACACTAAATTTTTAGCTAAAAGCTAAAGTTATACTCTTAGTAGAGTAAGCAGAGTTAACTCTACACAAAACGTATATTCAGGTGAAATTGTAATACATATCCTGTCTGTCTATGTTAGCCCTCAGAAAGTCCCGAAAAAGACGGCGCCACAACCTCAACACCGGAACATATATGTGAGCAGCTTGCGGCTTCCAGGACATTAGTAAGTGTCAATCAAGTATTTTTTATCTCACTATTAATCTCCTTAATGCCAAGACACAAAATGTTTTGCTAAAAGCGAAAGTTATACTCTTAGTAGAGTAAGCAGAGTTAACTCTACACAAAACGTATATTCAGGTGAAATTGTAATACATATCCTGTCTGTCTATGTTAGCCCTCAGAAAGTCCCGAAAAAGACGGCGCCACAACCTCAACACCGGAACATATATGTGAGCAGCTTGCGGCTTCCAGGACATTAGTAAGTGTCAATCAAGTATTTTTTATCTCACTATTAATCTCCTTAATGCCAAGACACAAAATGTTTTGCTAAAAGCGAAAGTTATACTCTTAGTAGAGTAAGCAGAGTTAACTCTACACAAAACGTATATTCAGGTGAAATTGTAATACATATCCTGTCTGTCTATGTTAGCCCTCAGAAAGTCCTGAAAAAGACGGCGCCACAACCTCAACACCGGAACATATATGTGAGCAGCTTGCGGCTTCCAGGACATTAGTAAGTGTCAATCAAGTATTTTTTATCTCACTATTAATCTCCTTAATGCCAAGACACAAAATGTTTTGCTAAAAGCGAAAGTTATACTCTTAGTAGAGTAAGCAGAGTTAACTCTACACAAAACGTATATTCAGGTGAAATTGTAATACATATCCTGTCTGTCTATGTTAGCCCTCAGAAAGTCCCGAAAAAGACGGCGCCACAACCTCAACACCGGAACATATATGTGAGCAGCTTGCGGCTTCCAGGACATTAGTAAGTGTCAATCAAGTATTTTTTATCTCACTATTAATCTCCTTAATGCCAAGACACTAAATTTTTAGCTAAAAGCTAAAGTTATACTCTTAGTAGAGTAAGCAGAGTTAACTCTACACAAAACGTATATTCAGGTGAAATTGTAATACATATCCTGTCTGTCTATGTTAGCCCTCAGAAAGTCCCGAAAAAGACGGCGCCACAACCTCAACACCGGAACATATATGTGAGCAGCTTGCGGCTTCCAGGACATTAGTAAGTGTCAATCAAGTATTTTTTATCTCACTATTAATCTCCTTAATGCCAAGACACAAAATGTTTTGCTAAAAGCGAAAGTTATACTCTTAGTAGAGTAAGCAGAGTTAACTCTACACAAAACGTATATTCAGGTGAAATTGTAATACATATCCTGTCTGTCTATGTTAGCCCTCAGAAAGTCCCGAAAAAGACGGCGCCACAACCTCAACACCGGAACATATATGTGAGCAGCTTGCGGCTTCCAGGACATTAGTAAGTGTCAATCAAGTATTTTTTATCTCACTATTAATCTCCTTAATGCCAAGACACTAAATTTTTAGCTAAAAGCTAAAGTTATACTCTTAGTAGAGTAAGCAGAGTTAACTCTACACAAAACGTATATTCAGGTGAAATTGTAATACATATCCTGTCTGTCTATGTTAGCCCTCAGAAAGTCCCGAAAAAGACGGCGCCACAACCTCAACACCGGAACATATATGTGAGCAGCTTGCGGCTTCCAGGACATTAGTAAGTGTCAATCAAGTATTTTTTATCTCACTATTAATCTCCTTAATGCCAAGACACAAAATGTTTTGCTAAAAGCGAAAGTTATACTCTTAGTAGAGTAAGCAGAGTTAACTCTACACAAAACGTATATTCAGGTGAAATTGTAATACATATCCTGTCTGTCTATGTTAGCCCTCAGAAAGTCCCGAAAAAGACGGCGCCACAACCTCAACACCGGAACATATATGTGAGCAGCTTGCGGCTTCCAGGACATTAGTAAGTGTCAATCAAGTATTTTTTATCTCACTATTAATCTCCTTAATGCCAAGACACAAAATGTTTTGCTAAAAGCGAAAGTTATACTCTTAGTAGAGTAAGCAGAGTTAACTCTACACAAAACGTATATTCAGGTGAAATTGTAATACATATCCTGTCTGTCTATGTTAGCCCTCAGAAAGTCCCGAAAAAGACGGCGCCACAACCTCAACACCGGAACATATATGTGAGCAGCTTGCGGCTTCCAGGACATTAGTAAGTGTCAATCAAGTATTTTTTATCTCACTATTAATCTCCTTAATGCCAAGACACAAAATGTTTTGCTAAAAGCGAAAGTTATACTCTTAGTAGAGTAAGCAGAGTTAACTCTACACAAAACGTATATTCAGGTGAAATTGTAATACATATCCTGTCTGTCTATGTTAGCCCTCAGAAAGTCCCGAAAAAGACGGCGCCACAACCTCAACACCGGAACATATATGTGAGCAGCTTGCGGCTTCCAGGACATTAGTAAGTGTCAATCAAGTATTTTTTATCTCACTATTAATCTCCTTAATGCCAACACTAAATCGCTAAATTGCCCATTCAGACAGACCAATATGGAATAGCCCATAACCAGGATCACTATGCAAAAAAGGGTGCACAGACAAATGCCTTTTCCTTTAAAAAAGTTACAGAGGAGACAGTGCTTAAAAAACTTCTGGAGCTCAACCCTATAAAGCTACAGGAGTAGACAACATGCCCGCTAGTTTCTGCTCAGGTTATTTCGCCCAGTATAACGCATATTGTGAATCTTTCCATTGAATCTGGAACGTTTCCAAGTGAGCTTAAGCTGGCCAGAGTAATACCACTTTACAAAAAAGGCAGCAAGCAGGACCATGGTAACTACCGGACTGTGTACATCTTATGTGTCATGTCCAAGGTCATAGAAAAGATTATATATGAACAAATGTATCAATATATTACATCCCATAACTTGCTATATGAATTTCAATCAGGTTTTAGAAAGTCCCACTCCACAGACACCTGTCTTCTGTTTCTAACAGATCACATTAAGAAAGAGATAGACAGAGGAAACCTCTGTGGCATGGTGATGTTAGACCTACAAAAGGCATTTGACACGGTGGACCACATTATCCTCTTAAGGAAGTTAACAGTGATAGGTCCTAATGATATGGCCACAAACTGAGCCAGCTCATACTTGAGGGGAAGGGAACAACGTGTAGAGGTGGGAGGGGTCTTTTCAGATCTGAGGACGGTGGACTGCGGGGTCCCTCAGGGAAGTGTGCTGGGGCCCTTGTTCTTCCTCCTTTATATAAATGACATGCATAAATTGACATGACATGCATAAATTCAACCTGCTCATGTGATCTCCTGCTCTACGCAGATGATTCGGCTCTCATGGTGTCAAATAAAAGCAAAACGGATATTGAAAGCAGACTTAGCATGGAGTTAGGGAATGTCAGTCAGTGGCTGTCAGAAAACCGGCTGGCTCTCCATTTAGGTAAAACAGAATCCATTTTATTTACTACCACTAGGAAACAGAAAACACAGGAAGGTTTCAAAATACAGTTAGGTAGCTCAATGGTCACCAGTACCAAATCAGTGGTGTATCTAGGGTGTACTTTAGAAAACACACTCTCAGGGGAAAGCATGGCAAAACAAGTGGTAATAGCCAAGATCAACACCAGAATAAAATTCCTAGCTAGAAACTCAATATACCTAGTCAGGAAAGCTCTTAGAGCACTTGCAGGGGCACTGGTTCAGTGTAATTTTGACTATGCTTGCTTGTCCTGGTATGACAGTGCCCCCAGCAACTTGAGAACTAGACTTCAAACTGCCCAGAACAAGCTAGTTAGGATAGTACTGCAGCTCCCCACTCGTACTCACCTAGACCAGCCCCACTTCAACAGCCTGGGGTGGCTGAGGGTGAAAAAAATAGTATCAATGATAAAGCTATGCCTAGTATATAGAGTTTGTAAAGGGGAGCTACCTTCAAGATTACTTTCAGTATGTAAGGAACAACCATAGCCATGAAACCAGAGGTAGAGACACAAACATAGTTCCATTTAGATTTAGACTCATTTCCTACGGCCAGCAGACCTTCCTTTACTCAGCAGCAGTACTGTGGAACAGCCTGCCCAGCAGCATTAAACAGGCCCCCGGGTTGCATCATTGCTTTACCCAAACGGTGCATGCTTCCGCGTTCCCGTTTTGCGCTCTGATTGGCCACTGATGTTTCTGGTCGCACCAATCGTGTGACGGCAAGTTCTTTCCCCGGTTAAGCTTAGGCACTCTTTCGAAGTTGGTTAAGGTTAGAGTTTGTCTTAGAGCATGGCGATAGAACGGTTAGGGTTTGCTGCTGGTCGAGGCGGAAATGGGCGCGTCACGCGATTGGGCGCATATGTCACATGACCAGAAATGTCAGATTAGCAAAACGCATGAACCGTTTGTGTAAAGCATAGACGCCCCCGGGTTAACTGGCTTCAAAAAGCATGTACGATCATGGCTATCGGCATAGGAAAGAGAGGGTAGCATTTTTATTTATTATTCTTTTATCTTCAACTGTATATGCATATTGTATCTTAATGTTTTATGTTGATGTTTTTATGATGTTGTTTTATGTTGATGTATGTCCTGTTTTTTAATACCAGGGACCATGATGGAAATAAGTGCTTGCATTTTTCATGTTTTTATCCCTTGGATGATGTCTCTAAACCACAATAAAATCAATCAATCAATCAACAAACTTAGTTTTTTTTAGGGTCATGACTCCGTAATATGACTACAGACATTCAAAGCTTCATTCCAATTTCAATTCAAGTGTATTGTTTTTCACCCTTAGGAAATAAGCCTGGATTCTGAAAGCGACACAGACATAATCAGTGCTGACGGATCACATTCTGGTGAAGCTGATGACCCAGATGTAGGACTGAGAAGGACTGACAGCATATTTGTAAGTTTGCATATTGAAAGTGGGACGAATAATGGGGAGCATAGCATATTTTGTTTTGTTTATACAATTACCAGGGATGCAAACTTTGTCACCTTTCTGCGAAATATGAGTCACTGTGGCACAGACTGGACCGCTGGTGAACAGCTGTTAGAACGGGCCGTTCAGGTGTTCAGAGCAGAGCGTGATGTGCACTAACCCTAACCCCATTAAATTACTGGGAGGATTTAATAAGAATTTCAAATTCCCCTGGTGCACTTTGAGAGCAAAATAAAGAGGCTAGATCTATGATGAACTTTGTGCTCAAAACACAAAATCGACTAGACTGCAGTGCTTTCTCCCTGCAGCCTTTTCCTCAGGTCAGTCTTTTACATTAAGCACCCCCCACAGCCCAAATGAAATGATAAAAAAAATTATAATAATAATAATATATATATATATTTTTTTTTTATAATTTCTTTTTATAGTCTAGTAGTTCATAACAGTGGCGGTCCTGCGACGCTGCTGAATGCATATAGGGGAAACACTGGGATTGATTGTCGGGTTAAATTGTCCAGGTTGACTCAAGGGGACAATGTAAGATTTCATACCTGGTTAATGCTTCTTGCAGATTATTTAGCTTAAATTGTCTTGTTTATTTAATTTCCAGCTCACCAGAGAATACGTCTCAGAAACCTCGATGAGCAGTGGTGAAGAATATATTCCGCCAAAAAGGTCCCGACATGGAAGCAGTTCCGAGGAATCTCTGGAGGGGGAAGAGGAAACACTTCCCCCACATCTTAAAAGCCAGGTTACATTAACGAAAAGTAAAAACCAGAAGAAGAAGTCACAGAGGACTTACGGAAGAAAGACAAGTTCTTCGGATAGTAGAGAAGAAAGTGAAAACGCTGACACAAACCTGGGAAAGGTGTCAGTAATGAAGCTGCAAAAAAAGGATGGTGCCAGAGTTTACAGTAAAAAACATTATTGCCTGTACTGTGCCATGCAATGCCATAAAATGGCAAGGCACTTAATCCGCAAGCACACGAATGAAATATCTGTAGTAAAAGCTATCTCTTTTCCTTTGAACTCAAAGGAACGAAAATTACATTTGGACCTGATAAGAAACAAAGGAAACCGAGCCCATAATAATGAAGTCCTAAAAACGGGTAGTGGAACACTAATCCCAAGTCAGCAAGCTGAGAAACCAGGCAAAGCAAGTGATTACATGCACTGTATCAATTGTGAGGCTTTGCTTAAAAGAAAATCATTATGGAGGCACATGTCAAGGTGCAAACTTTCACAAAAATCCAGCTCAACCCAACCAGGAAGAAGTCGAATACAATCTATCTGTGCCTTTGCACAGCCCGTCCCTGATGGTGTAAGCAGAAAGCTTTGGGCGCTGGTAAATGCTATGCATCAAGATGAAATCACAGACATCATCAGACAGGAGAAAAGTATTTTGAGACTAGGGGAACATTTGTACGCAAAGCATGGACATGACAAGACCAAACATGATTATATTAGACAAAAAATGCGAGAAATCGGAAGATTGATTCGGCAAGCACGCAAAAATGGCCGACTGAGACGAGTTGAGGACTTATTTGTACCTTCCAACTTTAACTTAGTGGTTGAAGCAGTAAATGATGTTGCTGGCTTTGATCAAGACAAAAACACCTACAAAACTCCATCCTTAGCTCTAAAGCTTGGTCATAGTCTCAAGAAGATGGCAGACATTCTGGAGTGTGAAGCCAAGATGGCAGTATCGGACAATGAGGACAATGAGGCGTTTCTCCGGAACCTGGAAAGGAGTCGTAGTCTTTATGAGAAGAAGTGGAATGTGTGTGTTTCGTCACGTGCCCTACAGACACTTAAAGAGGCACAATGGAATGCTCCTCAGCTCCTTCCTTTTACGGAAGACGTTAAGAATATGCACATGTACCTTGACAAATGCAGTGAAGAGTACAAACTGCACCTTGACAAAGATCCAAATAAAAATAACTGGAGAAAGTTGGCCAATTTGACCCTTTGTCAAATAATTCTGTTCAATCGCAGAAGAGAGGGTGAGGTGTCCAAAATGCATCTGAGTGCATTCACCCTTAGAGACACGTCTAGTGTACATTCAGATCTGGCAGGAGGACTTTCAGAGTTAGAGCAAAAGCTCTGTAAGCATTTCCAACGCATCGAAATAAGGGGAAAAAGAAACAATAAAGTACCCATCCTCTTAACACCGGACATGATGTCATCGATGGAAGCCCTGGTTATACATCGCCGTGCCGCTGGTGTTCCTGATGAAAATCCCTATTTCTTCTCCAGACCTGAGACAGAGAATCATTTAAGGGGATCTGATGCAATCAGACGGATTGCAAAGGAATGTGGGGCGAAGCATCCTGAAACCCTGTCGTCAACAAAGCTGAGAAAGCACATATCCACACTGTCAACTGTTCTCAACCTGAAAGATAATGAAATGGACATACTGGCAAATTTTCTTGGCCATGACATCCGCGTCCATAGACAGTACTACAGACTACCAGAGGGAACCCTGCAGTTAGCTAAAGTTAGCAAAGTTCTGCTAGCACTTGAGCAAGGACGACTTTCAGACTTCAAGGGAATGAGCCTGGACGAAATCCAAATCGATCCAAATGGTAAATATATATATTTATGTGCTTTAATAATAATAATAATAATAATAATAATAATGATGCAAAAGTAAAACCATGACATAGCTGTACCAAGGTTGTCAGAGAGGCATTTGAGGAGGACTGAGTGAGATACTGTGTCAAACGCCGCGGAGAGGTCGAGAACGATGAGGAGGCTGATGTGTCCGGAGTCTGCAGCAAGGAGGAGGTCATTAGTGATCTTTTCAGTATTAATGCATTTCCTATTATCATATTTGGTTTTGTTATCTATCCCTGCTTTTCAGAGGAACTGCCAGAGCTGCCAGAAGCTGTTGAAAGTGATTTTTCAGACACAGGGGCAAAGGAAGATTCTTCTTTCTGTACTTCATCATCATCAGGTGCGTTACATGCATAGGTGTGTAAGGTATAACTACAGTAAGTACATTTACTAAAGTACTGTACTTAATTAACATGTTGAGATCATTGTACTTAACTTGAGTATTTCCATGTTATGCTACTTCATACTTCTACTCCACTGCAGTTCAGAGGTAAATGGTCGCTACTTTAACTATATTTTGATGAGAATACTTTTCTACTTTTACTTGAGTATAATTTTGAATGCAGGACTTTTACTGTAACAGAGTATTCCTCCTACACTCTGGTACTTCTACTTTTACTCAAGTACTAGATCTGAATACTTACCCTCCAATAGACATTGGGTCTCATTCCCGAACGGATTTACGACCAAAGATTACCTCTTAGGCAGATGTCTGCCCATTTAAGACATATTAGGGCTGGTAGCGCAATTCCCCAAATTTTCCTGAGATCAGATTTGAGCGTGGCTGAGAGCAGATTTAAGAGTGCTGAGGAGCACACTTATGATTGATTGACTAATTGAAAATGTTATTAACTTGACAGACTGTGTTCTCATAGTGATTCCTTCATGTCAACGCTACAGGCCTCCTTGGAATTAATTACTTAATCATAATTAAAATAAATATGACAATATTTGTACGATAAGAAATTACGCATTTGATGTCGGAAAAATAAATAATATGGATTAATATGATCACAGGGCAGCTGGATTAATCATATCTGAACCAGCTATTTTGGACAAATGTATAATTACTTTAATTACTCAGATATTCAAACACAATTATGCAATTATTGTGAAATGATTGAAAATAATAATTATTTAATGCCTTCTGTGGAATTTGTATTTCTTATTTGTTACATTATCTGTTTTAATGGTATACAATGGGACAGACCTTTGTTTGATATAAACCTGCATTCCTTCGAATATATCATTAATAAATTAAACTTCTATTGAAATACACTATATAGCCTATACACCAACACTGAAATGACAGTGGATGAATAAATAAATAAGAACTAAAGCTAATCGCATGGAAATAGACTGCATTAATATTCCATAACAAGTCTTGTGTGCGCCAGTATGGCCTACGACGTGTCTAATGAATGAACAGTATAGGCTTAATATATTCTAGTTACTTGTTTCATTAGGATTTAGTAGATACTATATATATGCTCTGCCCTGCAAGGCGCTCGCCATGAATGCGGAGACGCTGGGCTTGCCTGTTCGAGCCCAGCGCTCCACATTGCTTTCAGTTTAGCTGGTCGTTCATACTAATACACATTGGCCGTATTAGGGGGTGGGAAACTGATGGGTGGGGATCGGGCGTTGTGGACAGCGACTCCTACAGGTCGGTTGGTGCGCCTGCGCAGTAGAATCAGGAAGTGTCGGGGGCAGCGTGAGCCTCCCACGCGTTACTCCTCGCCACTGAGAGATCGAGCTGCGCAGGTGAAAAGATGCGACTGCTGTTACCTCAAGTACCGGAGGGGACTTGTGCTATGTATGACTTAGTCCACATTGCAGCCGGCTTGTGTATACAGACTGTACCTATACTGTACGTAGGGCAGAGCATATTGTATCTACTAAATCCTAATGCAACAAGTCATTAATGGAATAATAAGCCTATACTGCATTCATTCATTACGCCGTAGGCATTAATGGAATAATAAGCCTATACTGCGTTCATTCATTACACCGTAGGCTACAGTATACTGCGCGCGCGCTGCGGCAGGTGTACCACGAGCTGTACTATATATGATGACAATACATTAATATAATCTCATTTCGATGGGTCGCAACTTGCATTTCTTCCGGATGGCACTGCCGCAGACTCGCAAGGCACTTTCGCATCCATTTTCTAACCGGCTGCCTTATAAGGAGCTCTGGAGGCGTTGTTTTGTATGCAAATGACCTAGACGGGAACGTGCGTTCGAGTTTAAGACATGATGTCATTCTCAAAGCAGATATCAGATCATATCACAGGTGCGACCGTTTGAGCCACTTAAGACATATTACCAGCACGTTCGGGACTCAGAGTGAACTTGTCATTGATTCTGTCTCAGTCGGTTCCAAGATAAGTCTTCCAAGAGAACTCTTTGGACAATTTTGGGGAATGAGACCCAATTGCTTACTGTGCGGCTGAATGAGCGCTGAGATCAACCAATCATTGGCCAATCTTTTTATTCTTATTTATTTATTTTGTCAAAGGATCTTCAAAGTCTCCTGAGGAGTTTGATGGAGACATTGCAGGTACAACTTCAACCCAAAAGAAGAGGAGGAGAAGAAGGAGAAGAAGAAGCGAAACAGAGTCTGACAGCAATGACCCCTCATCAGCTGCTGGACTACTAGAGGCTCCCAGAAACAGTCAAAAGAGGATCGGTAATGCAGCCTTTATCAACTATGCCCCAAAACTATGGAACAAACTACCCCAAAACATCAGGGAAGCCAACTCGCTAGACATCTTCAAAAGACAGCTTAAAACCTATCTCTTTGCTCAGGCATTTCAAAGAAACATCAGGGATATCCTGACACAAATTGCACTTTACCTGCACTATTCTTACCCTACCTACTTGTATACACTTCCTATCAAATTCATGTGTCGGTTCTATGCACATTTTATCACACTACCTCCTATGCACTGTAATTTTAAGAGCACTGCTCTGTTGTAATTCAAAACTAAACGTTGTAAAGAAACTCAAAGTTAAGAGCGATACACTGCTCTGTTGTTTTTATTGAACAATTGTATCACACTTTTTACTGTCCGTTCTATTTTATAATTTTTTGCCTATTTTAAACTGAATCAAACCGCACTTTTTTACTCTATCTAATCTATTCTATTTTATTATCTGTATTACTGAAAAACTGTGATTTACCTTATATATACCTTGCTACCTCTAGCTTTTTGTATTTAATTTTTTATGCTCGCTTATGCCTGTATTTTTTACTGTTGTGAAGCACTTTGAACTGCAATTTCTGTATGAAAAGTTATTATTATTATTATTATTATTATTATTATTATTATTATTATTATTATTATTATTATTATTATTATTATTATTATTATTATTATTACTTTAGCTTTTAATTCTTTAAATCTCCAGTTAATGTTGAATACATATCAGGTTGGCTACCAAATCAGTCATACAATTGAAAAATGTATGTTTGACCTGGTGTCAGAATATCGGCATTCAAGATATTTCTTTAAGAAATTACACCTTTGATCAAAATAATAAGCTCATTGGTCCCTCAATAATGTTTTATGTCACTTGTCTGTATGCCTGATCGTCTTTTCTTTCTTTCACTAGAAACCACAAAGAAGAGGAGAAGAAGCGAAACAGAGTCTGACAGCAATGACCCCTCATCAGCTGCTGGACTACTAGAGGCTCCCAGAAACAGTCAAAAGAGGATCGGTAATGCAGCCTTTATCAACTATGCCCCAAAACTATGGAACAAACTACCCCAAAACATCAGGGAAGCCAACTCGCTAGACTTCTTCAAAAGACAGCTTAAAACCTATCTCTTTGCTCAGGCATTTCAAAGAAACATCAGGGATATCCTGACACAAATTGCACTTTACCTGCACTATTCTTACCCTACCTACTTGTATACACTTCCTATCAAATTCATGTGTCGGTTCTATGCACATTTTATCTCACTACCTCCTATGCACTGTAATTTTAAGAGCACTGCTCTGTTGTAATTCAAAACTAAACATTGTAAAGAAACTCAAAGTTAAGAGCGATACACTGCTCTGTTGTTTTTATTGAACAATTGTATCACACTTTTTACTGTCCGTTCTATTTTATAATTTTTTGCCTATTTTAAACTGAATCAAACCGCACTTTTTTACTCTATCTAATCTATTCTATTTTATTATCTGTATTACTGAAAAACTGTGATTTACCTTATATATACCTTGCTACCTCTAGCTTTTTGTATTTAATTTTTTATGCTCGCTTATGCCTGTATTTTTTACTGTTGTGAAGCACTTTGAACTGCAATTTCTGTATGAAAAGTTATTATTATTATTATTATTATTATTATTATTATTATTATTATTATTATTATTATTATTATTATTATTATTATTATTATTATTATTATTATTATTATTATTATTATTATTATTACTTTAGCTTTTAATTCTTTAAATCTCCAGTTAATGTTGAATACATATCAGGTTGGCTACCAAATCAGTCATACAATTGATGCTGTTTTAAAAATGTATGTTTGACCTGGTGAAGCTCATTGGTCCCTCAATAATGTTTTATGTCACTTGTCTGTATGCCTGATCGTCTTTTCTTTCTTTCACTAGAAACCACAAAGAAGAGGTATTGGACTCATGCGGAGGTCAAAGCTGTTGAAAATACACTAATGACATTTATCAAATCTGGTAAAGTACCAGGAAAGTTGGACTGCATTGCTTGCATTACAGCTTCTCCAGAAGCACTGATAGAAAGAAGCTGGACAGCGGTGAAGTTTTACATAAAAAATAGGATCACTGCCCTTCAACGTGAAGGTGCAAGGAGAATTTACTGAACAAATACAGATATTTGCTCCTTGCATTTGTTTGAACGGTTTCCTGTTTTACTTTGAAAGGTGTTCACCTTGTCTGTAAGTAAAACAGAAAAACTGTAAATAATTGTAACTGTTACACTGCATGTAAAAAAAAAAAGAAAAAAAAAAAATTGTTTCTCCTGCTCTTCTGAGCCTCAGAGTTTCTATGCACCGTCCTACACCAGTTGGTGAGTAGGCTTGTTTAATACAATGTTACATTAATGCATTTGGCGAGGACAAATGTAAAGTTTGTGCTGTTTGGCCAAATTTAAAATAATGTTACATAGAGGGTAACAGGTAGTGTACCCGTTACAATCGGTTGTCTCTTTGGATTCCCCCACCACTTGGGTCCATCCTCTGCTTCCATCCTGTGCTGCTCAAGAAAATAAACCAGAACTGCTGGAGAACCACACCAGTAGTCCGTAGGTGAGCACATTCTCTACTGTGGGAGTTTTGCCCATTTAACACATCTTAGATTTTGGGATTCCCCAACTGTGTTAAATATCTGTTTTATTGATTTATTATACATTTGAAAGAATGCAGGTATAGCTATATAAAATTACAAATGTCTGTCCCAATGGGATATATTGCATGTTTAACACGGTTGGGGAATCCCAAAATCTAAGATGTCTTAAATGGCCCTAAGAGCAAATGTTTTGTCTTAAGTCCGTTGGAGAATGAGACCATATAGTCTGCAGATATTTGCTCCTTGCATTTGTTTGAACGGTTTCCTGTTTTACTTTGAAAGGTGT
>NC_140165.1:235514676-235527176 GCF_963971535.1 Notolepis coatsorum | reverse complement strand
ACTCAAAGTCAATAGATTCATACTCCCTTTCATGCTGTTATCTTGTAATGGACATATTTTTAAAACCTGCCCTCTTTTCCTGATCCTCCAATCACAACCGTTGCTTCCCAAACAAACAAAGTTAATCTCTAGATACTATATCTGTAAATACTATATATAAAGTATATACATATCTGGACATATTCCTTACCCACTCTTCCTTACCTACTGCATGCTGGCCAGTATGACTACTACCATAGTGTCTTTATACCTGGATCACTGCACATAATAATACTACAACTCTGTACATACATGTGATTAGCACTATCACTCAGTAGTACTCATTTATGGGCGGCTGGGTGGCGCAGCGGAGATTGCGCTCATCACAAATGCAAGAGACACCGGGTTCGAATCCGGCTGTCGGCGTTGCCTCCGGCTTGGGCCGGC
The DNA here is from genome assembly GCF_963971535.1 of Notolepis coatsorum. Classification (NCBI taxonomy): domain Eukaryota; kingdom Metazoa; phylum Chordata; class Actinopteri; order Aulopiformes; family Paralepididae; genus Notolepis; species Notolepis coatsorum. The sequence continues at coordinate 235,526,750 of NC_140165.1, read as the reverse complement.
CGTCATACTGGCTCAATTGGCAGAGTCAGCGGGTGGAAGTCGATGGGTGGTAATCTGGACGTTGTGGACAGCGACTCCTACAGGTCGGTTGGGGGACGCCTGCACAGCAGAGACAGGAAATGGCGGGGGCAGTGTGAGCCTCCCACACGTTACACCTCGCCAATGAGAGTCCGCGCTGGCAGGTGAAAAGATGTGACAGGCTGCCTCCTTGTGTACCGCAGGGGACACGTGATGCAAGGCTTATATCCTCCCTACAACCGACCAGTGGGGGGCATATGCGAGCAACGTTCTAGACAGGGAAGGGGAGAATTGGAAACAGCGAAATTGGGATGGGAGAAAAATAAGGAGAAAAAGTGGATCCAAAAAAAGGTTTTACTCATTTATATATTTTATACCCAGTTTTATCACTTGTACATTGTATATTATATTATTAGAATTATTATTATTATATTATTATTGCACTTTACTGTTACATTTACACTCTGGTTGGACGCCAAACCTCTTTTCATTGTACTGTACTTGTGATGTATGTTGATGACAATTGATTTGAATTGAATCGAATCTTAAGAAGGTTTAAACTCCAACAGGGGGTCTGTCTGTGTGGAGTTAGCATGTTTTCTCCCTGCATTTGTGTGGCTTTCCTTCAGGTACTGTGTTTTCCTTCTACACCGTAAAATACAGACATGCTAGGTTTCCTGTCGTTGCCCTTGACCAAGGTACTGGCATCACAGCTGGAGTTGGTCTCTTGACCAAGGTACTGGCATCACAGCTGGAGTTGGTCTCTTGACCAAGGTACTGGCATCACAGCTGGAGTTGGTCTCTTGACCAAGGTACTGTCATCACAACTGGAGTTGGTCTCTTGACCAAGGTACTGACATTACAACTGGAGGTGGTCTCTTGACCAAGGTACTGACATTACAACTGGAGTTGGTCTCTTGACCAAGGTACTGGCATCACAGCTGGAGTTGGTCTCTTGACCAAGGTACTGACATCGCAACTGGAGTTGGTCTCTTGACCAAGGTACTGGCATTACAACTGGAGTTGGTCTCTTGACCAAGGTACTGGCATCACAGCTGGAGTTGGTCTCTTGACCAAGGTACTGGCATTACAACTGGAGTTGGTCTCTTGACCAAGGTACTGACATTACAACTGGATTTGGTCTCTTGACCAAGGTACTGACATTACAACTGGAGTTGGTCTCTTGACCAAGGTACTGGCATTACAACTGGAGTTGGTCTCTTGACCAAGGTACTGGCATTACAACTGGAGTTGATCTCTTGACCAAGGTACTGACATTACAACTGGAGGTGGTCCCTTGACCAAGGTACTGGCATCACACCTGGAGGTGGTCCCTTGACCAAGGTACTGGCATCACACCTGGAGGTGGTCCCTTGACCAAGGTACTGGCATCACACCTGGAGGTGGTCCCTTGACCAAGGTACTGGCATCACACCTGGAGGTGGTCCCTTGACCAAGGTACTGGCATCACACCTGGAGGTGGTCCCTGGGCGCCGCACTGTGTGGCTGCCCCGCTGCTCCATGTAGGATGGGTCAAATGCAGAGGACGGATTCCCCCAAGAGGATTAATAAAGGTTCACTTAATAATAATAACTTTATTTGTAAAGCACCTTTCATACAGGGGATTACAGTTCAAAGTGCTTTACATCAGTAAGAAAAAGAAAAAAAAAAAATCTAACCCTGACTAACCTTACTGTCATGCACTTGTCCTAATAAACTACCCTACACTGTAACACGCAACACTTGATGAACATTGTTACTCAGCTGATAGAGTTGTACCCTTCTTGCTGTCTTGTCGTACAGAACTTGTAAGTCGCTTTGGATAAAAGCGTCAGCTAAATGACTAAATGTAAATGTAAATGTAAATAAGACATACAATTTGTGTAAAACAAGAGTTTTCAAGTTTCTTTAATAGTTGTCATACAGAAGTACAGAATACTTTCATACAAAATGCTTCTTACTGTTATGCTCCAGAGACTGTGCTAGACAAGATAGTATCAAATAACATAGTATAGCATGTAATTTAGAAGAAGAAAATGAAGAAAATGAGGTCACAGTGTTCGGTATAGACATATGTACAATGTTCTGAGTTACCATATAATATACAATACTATGCAGTGTACTAATGTACAGTACTATATAGTGCAAAGCAGAAATGGGATGAGGTACAATTTAGGTACAATTTACAGTAAGGTGTACGAGTTGTAGTGCAATCCTTCATCAATAAATATAAAGTGTGGGGAGTGGGTGCTACAGTGTGTTTGTTTAAAGTGGGTGTGTGCTATAAAGTGTGTGGAGTGGGTGCTACAGTGTGTTTGTTTAAAGTGAGTGTGTGCGTGTGGATGTGTGTGCTATGTGCGTTTGGTGGTTGTTGTTGTGTAGTGTTCATTGTTCGTTTAGCAGCCTGATGGCCTTGGGATAGAAGCTTCTTCTGAGTCTTTCTGTGCTCGCCTTGAGACTCCGGTATCGCTTGCCTGACCGCAGCAGTTCAAAGAGGCAGTTGTTCGGGTGACTGGAGTCTTTAATGATTCTCTTAGCCTTGCCCTTGCAACGCTTGTTGTAAATGTTCTGGAGGGTGGGGAGCCCCCCTCCAATTGTGCGTTCGGCTGAACGTGTCACTCTTTGTAGTCTGCTTCGGTCTTGTGCAGTGCTATTCCCAAACCAGGAGGTGATGTTGCCGGTCAAGATGCTCTCTATTGTACATGAGTAGAAGTTCTTAAGGATCTTCTGACTGACTTGGAACTTCCTTAGGTGCCTGAGGAAGTAGAGGCGTTGTCGTGCCTTCTTCACAACACTGTCAATGTGTGTGGTCCATGTCAAGTCCTCGGATATGTAGGCTCCGAGGTACTTGAAGCTGTTGACTCTCTCAACCGGTGCCCCGTCGATGCTGAGGGGGCTGTAGTCCTTGACCCCCGACCTCCTGAAGTCCACAATCATCTCCTTTGTTTTGCTGACGTTCAGGGAGAGGCTGTTTTCCTGGCACCATCCCGCCAGGACCTTGACCTCTTCCAGGTAGGCCCTCTCGTCGTTGGCAGAGATCAGGCCCACCACCACTGTGTCGTCAGCAAATTTGATGATTGTATTGCTACTCCGCTGAGCCACACAGTCGTGTGTGTACAGGGAGTAGAGGAGGGGACTCAGAACACAGCCCTGGGGGGCCCCTATGTTGAGGGTGATGGATGAGGAGGTGCAGTTGCCTGCTCTCACCACCTGGGGTCTGCCAGTCAGGAAGTCCAAGACCCACTGGCAGAGGTCATAGTTCAAGCCCAGGTCCCTGAGCTTGGCTATGAGTATGGAGGGGACTATGGCATTGAATGCCGAGCTGTAGTCGATGAATAGCATTCTCACATAGTTCCCCTGCCTCTTGTCCAGGTGTGATGCTGCTGTGTGCAGCACATGGGCTATGGCGTCCTCCGTGGACCTGTTGGGGCGGTATGCAAATTGCAGGGGGTCCATGTTGATGGGGAGGTAGGAGCAGATGTAGCCCTTTACTAGCTTCTCAAAGCACTTCATGGCTATGGAGGTGAGAGCTACAGGGCGGTAGTCGTTGAGGCAAGCAGGCTTGGATTTTTTGGGTACAGGGATAATAGTGGACTTCTTCAGGCAGGTGGGGATGACAGCCTGTTCTAAGGACAGGTTAAATATGTCAGTGAATACTGGGGCCAGTTGGTCGGCACAGACTTTTAGGACGCGGCCGGGGATGCCGTCCGGACCTGCTGCCTTCCTGATATTCACTTTTTTAAAGGTCCGCCTCACCTCATGCTCTGTTACCCTGAACACTGCGCCTCCATCAGCAGCCGCAAAGCAAAGCAGAGCAAAGCATAAAGTGGGAGCAAAGCATAAAGTGGGATAAAATAATGCAGATATATTAATCAAATCATATCAGGACCTCACGTTCCAATAGGCTTCTTGAATTTCTGTAATATGTTACAAAACATGAGGTTATAGTAGTATGCACCCAGCAGATAGTGGGGCGTAAAGATGAAAGTAAATATAAGTAAAATAATAGCAAGGGTAAAATGAGCAGACATATAAAATCACAGTTTTTCACATTAGGATCTAACATCCCAACAGGCCACCTTATTTATGGTTTGATTCAATGATTCAGTCAACTTAGCTTAACTTAACTTAGGTAACTGCTGACTCCTGTAACTATGTGTCAGACTTCTCAAAATCACTGATTATACTACTAGTATCTCGTTATTCTATTATAGAATTGTTTTTATTATCTTTTTTTCCCCTCTGTATGATCTGTTCCACCAATTGGAGTGTGGTGTTGATGACCAATCATGAACTCTGCCTCCTCTCTTGACTGAGAAAAGAGAATGCTTGTGATTGGAGGTTGAAGAAAAGGGTAGCTTGACTGAGAAAAGAGAATGCTTGTGATTGGAGGTTGAAGAAAAGGGTAGCTTGACTGAGAAAAGAGAATGCTTGTGATTGGAGGTTGAAGAAAGGGGTAGCTTGACTGATAAAAGAGAATGGTTGTTGTTGTGAAGGATCAGATTAAACCGAATATATATATTTATTTATATATATATATTTAACGGTATTTGTATATCGTTTGATATCCCCTGTATATTCCTTGTACAATATGCACTGAATATCCCTTTAGTCTACTAAACAGCCCATAATAGTTTCATTCTACCATTGGACGAGAACCTGGCGCCAGCAGCCATACCCCTAGGTTCAAGTTCAATCGTGCCGCCCAACATGTCGTGGCAAGCCCGGTTCCGCGTAGGAATACGTCTGGCGAAATACGAATGGTACTATTTGTTCACAGCGCATATATATATGGCGCAAGTAAAGTAGAACTTTCTTTTAGTCCATTAGTTCTTTACCCTCCAACCGAGTAACAGACGCGAAGCCTCACCCACGACGCACGTGTGGTGCAGTAAGGCCTACTTGGCCTCAGAATAGGCATTGAGATATCGTATGGATTAATAGTTGAATTGTCATAGTTTGGCACTATACCGTCGAGTTGGACGTATTTCTATTAAGCTAATAATAGTCTATTATGTATGGTGCATCGTTCGGTTAGAGTTATAAAGTGAGCAGCACCCCCATCGTTCCTGACGTTATCTGGAGTCTTAACCAGGCTGGGCAGACCACTAGTGGTGCTTGCATCCGATGAGCTCCGGGCCAGGACGAGTGAGGACCTGTACATTGGATTACTTTACCCGGACGACGGCGAGCCTTCCACGGCTTGGATTATGCTTTGGGTGCTTTGATTATTCCATGGATAACGGCCAACACTGCTGAGTGTTGGAACTACCCCCCGGAGAGGAGTCAAGGTGAGACGGCGCTCTACACCAGTGAGGTCGCCTCACGTCTCTCCGTTGTGGACCGGCAGCTACCGTCCACCAGAGGGTCCAGCTGTATTCATCTGCGGACCGAGGTTCTGTGGGCACCGTGTTCAAGACTTTGAATTCTCCCAAGAAATCGTCGGCCAGATGGGATACCGCCAGCGGCTCTTCTAACCCCCCCTCCTACTGTCTTACAACCAGCGGGACCCCCCCCCCCCCCTTAGTGTATCCAGCTATAATCATTTAAGTACCATCGCTATAGTTCCCTAAAGAACCGGGTTGTATACTTACTCCCTGCGTAACCAGAGATTGGACATTCAATGTTGATTTACCTACGAATACTCATTTGCCATACAAGTGCATTTCAAATCATAAGTGTCATCAAGTGAACGTTGTATATACCCTTTGCTATATTAAATATTCGATTTGTACATTTGTGTGGACTTCGTTTCATCAGGTGGGAAAGTGTTCATCATATCTATATCATGTACTGGATGGCCAGAAGTTAAAGTACAAGAGGTAGTGGTTTAATAATACCATACTTATCAATACAGTCAGGGAATTGTACCCCTCAGTTACAATTGGTCCTCCGAGCCGGAGGGTAACTAGTGTAATATTAATATAGTGTTATTAATATTAAAATGGCCTATGATGAACACTCCACGAAACGGTCCTCCTAACGTAGAACGCCCGCGGCGCAGACGACAGCCACCTCAATACTTAGAGGATTACGCTGTCAGTCAACTACCTAGCCTTCGACAAACGGTAAACGCGGTAAAAGTAGAAAGTAAAATTATGTCTGACCTTAACGACCAGGTTTCCCCGACCACAGAGGCCCTAGTAGGTTCTAATGTAACTGACCAAGCTCACAGTGGGGACCAGGAGGGAGCTGACATGCCTTTACCCCCCGCCAATACCGAAGAAGTAGTCCCCGACCAGCCCCGGGAGGAAGACAACCCTACAGAGAGAGAACTCTGCACGGAAGAAGAGGAGGAGAGCGCCGAGGAAATAGAGCTTCAGGACTCCCCAACGAGTACACCCAGGAGCGGCTCACCCAGGAGCGGCTCACCTCCACAACCGCCTTCCCCCAGCGAAGCGGAGAGGATGCTACAACAGGCGTTCCTCGTCAGCCTGACAGCCTCTACCGAACGCGATCGACTTCAGGGTGAACGCGATCGACTTCAGGGCGAACGCGATCGACTCCAAGCACAGCAACGGAGCGAAGAAGAGCGCATACGCCTGGAGATGAGACGCCTTCAGACGGAAGAGAATATGGCAAGAGACCGGGCCGACGCCCAGCGCGCCGCTGCCGGTGCCCAAAGAGAAGCAGATCTCACCAAGCGCGAAGTCGAGCGCGACAAGTTACAAGCGCAGCTAATGGAGCAGCTGATCCTCAAGGCAACACCCTCTCCCTCCGCCAGGGGTTCAAGGAACTCGTCGAGACAACAGTCAAGGGCAGCGTCTCCTAACCGAGCAAGCGACCCTGAACTTGACCAACAGACCAAGCCTATACCCCCCGCAGACCCCCTTCCCAAACCGGTCCAAGCGAGACCCAGCTACAAGGAAGGAGCGGCATACACTGCGGAGAAGCTAAATAAACGACTACAGGATCTGGAAGACCTGATAGAGGAAGAATAGGGAGAGGAGGAGAACCAAGCCCGACGACAGCACAGTACTCCACCGGACCAGGAGGTCCAGTACAGCCCAGGCTATACCCCCGCGGCGCTGCGCTACAGACCCCCGACTCTATTCACGGGTGAGCACGACGCACGACCAGCCCCGAGGAATAGCACCTGGACCAGCGGGCCATGGTACCCTGTCGGTACCAGCCCACAGAGAGGCGCAAGAGGGGACTCGCCTAGGAGGTCTCTCCCCCAACGCTCGCCGATGTATCAGCCATCCACGGCGTCATACATTGCCACGCCGTCGTTTCCAGACTTCACCTATGAGAATCGAGCACAGTACACGGAGCTCCGGATGTGCTTAGAGACAATGATGGTGGATGTCGATGATGAACGCCACAAGTATGCAATATTACTGAAGCACCTGAAAGTACCGCGAGCGCACAATATAGCGCTAGCCTATGCCACCTCTACGACCCCATACACCGCGGCCCTAGCAGCGCTGGACCAGAGATATGGACGTATATGGGATTACGTAATCCAAGAGATAAGGCATATTGATCGCCTACCCCCAGCAACAGACAATCGCTCATTAGACGACCTGTCAATCAAAGTGCAGTCCCTGGTAGGGATGCTGGGAGCGCAACGGGAAAAGGGCATGCATGAGCTATACGCCAACTCTAACGTCGAGAGGATTTTGGAGAAGCTGCCACCCGCAAGACAAGAGCGTTTTAGGTGGCAGAGGGACTACCGGGATCCTAACGGCCCCGAACCATCCCTCCTTGATCTAGCCGACTTCCTGGCGAGAGAAGTCAGCAGCTTACGGCTGGATACGTTCGGGCGGAGCACGCCAAGCTCCAGAGAGGGACCCAGGAGAATAAATGATGGAAGAAGATCGGTGACTGTCATGCACCAATCAGAGTCAGTACCGAGCAGTAAGAGCCACAGTACCCCCTCGAGAAAAGAGAAGTGGAAGATGGTGTGCCCCTACTGTGAGAAAGAACACTGGCTGTCACAATGTGACCTGTTCACAAAGATGAATGCAGAAGAAGTGAGTCAATGGATAAAGTCCAACAGGCGCTGTTACCGATGTGCGCGCAGTCACATGGCAGCCGAATGCCGCCTAAAGAAAAGGTGCAGTCGGTGCGACGGAGCCCATCTAGATATACTACACGACAGTAACAGAAGACGGCCTTCACCTGCACCATCGAGCGGCACCAAGGCAAGTGTCATGTACATTGACCCCGCCAGCAGCAGCGGCGCCCAAGTGCTCTTAAAGGTAGTCCGTGTGACATTGAGCTACCAAGATAAAGTCATGGACACTTACGCCGTCCTTGATGACGGGTCAGAGAAGACCCTTCTGCTCGCGTCCGCCGCGGCCCAGCTGGGACTGCGGGGGAGCGAGAACCAAATGACGATTCGGACAATAAGAAGAGATTTAAAGACGATAAAGGGCGAGAATGTCTCCTTCACTATCGCAGCAAACGGGCAGCCAGAGCGACGGTATAGGATTACAAATGCTTTCACCAGCCAAGAAATAGGACTATTGCAGTACACCTACCCCATCGCCAAGTTGATGGATAAATATGTGCACCTGCGTCAACTACCTATCCCGCTCATAGACGGCGCCACCCTGACCCTGCTGATAGGCTCCGACCATGCAGAACTCATAGTCCCGATTGACCGGGTCCATACAGGACCCCGAGGCTGTCCTGCAGCAGTCGAGACCCGCCTAGGGTGGACACTACAAGGCCCCCTCGCTAAATCTCTCAACCGAACAGCAGCCACTAGCTGCCTCCACTCCAGAACGACAGAAGGAGACACCACACTCCTGCAGCATGTCGAGAAAAAAATTGACTGGCGACGTCATGCACTGCTCCGCGCCTCCCTGATCAAAGACGGCTTTGATCTCCGGCAGCGGGCCAGCAGCGACCCCCCAGTATTGCGCAACCTCAACCCAGAGGTCGCAGAGGACCCAGCAGCAGATGAAGAGGTCCGACACAGTGTGAAGAACAGTTTCTACGTGGACAACTGTTTACAAAGCGTTTCGACTCAAGAAGAAGCCGAGGCTCTCCTAATCAAGCTGCGCGCCTCCCTGATCAAAGGCGGCTTTGATCTCAGGCAGTGGGCCAGCAGTGACCCGCACGTATTGCGCAGCCTCTCCCCCGCGGACAAGGCTGCCAGCAGCGAGACCTGGATGGCGACCATCCCAGGAGAAGCCCAAGAAATGACACTAGGACTAGTCTGGCGCTTCAAAACAGACTCGCTCCACTATAGACACAAACCCCTGACTCCAGAGCAGGGAAGGTCGACGGCGACACCGACCACCCGACGGAGTGTGTACAGAACACTCGCCAGACAATATGACCCGTTGGGATGTATTCTACCTTACACCACCAGGGCAAAGATGATTGTACGAGCACTATGGGACAAGGACCAGGGCTGGGACGACCCCATACCCGCACACCTTGCCTCAACATGGAGAGAGTGGGAGACGGAACTCCGCTCACTCCCAGGCGTCAATATACGCCGCAGCTACTTCCCATCCACAGTGAGGCCAGAGACATGCAAGATTGATCTACACGTCTTCAGCGACGCCTCCGAAGTAGCCTATGGATCGGTGGCCTACTTGCGTGCCCAAGAGAAGGGAGGAAAGATACACACTGCTTTCATCCTGGCTCGCTCAAGAATAGCCCCACGAAAGCAACAATCTATCCCGCGTCTAGAGCTCTGCGCAGCCCTAGCAGGAGCGCATCTAGCCACGTTAATCCAACGTGAACTCACCATTCCGGTGCACAGAACAATCTTGTGGTCAGATTCCACGACAGTACTCACATGGATCAAGTCTGATTCATGCAGATACAAAGTCTTCGTGGGAGTCAGAGTCACCGAGATTCAAGAGTTAACAGAAGCAGCGAGCTGGCGGTATGTGGACACCAAACACAACCCAGCTGACGTCATCACCCGGGGAATGTCTCTGGATGACCTCACCCGTCGCAACATCTACAGTGACGGATCAGAATTCCGTCTACATTGTTGTCTGATCACGGGACAAACTTCAAAGGCGGAGAAAGAGAGCTGAGAGAGAGCTTCCAAGCTATGGGCCCAGAACTTAAGACCCACCTCGCTCCATCCCAGATTGACTTCCAGTTTAATCCCCCGAACGCACCCCACTTCGGTGGAACCTGGGAACGAGAAGTACGTTCTATAAAGACAGCCCTGTACGCCGTGCTTGGGGCCCATACTGTGGTGGAGGAAGTCCTAATGACAGTCCTCACGGAGATCGAGGGAGTATTGAACTCAAAACCCCTCGGTTACGTCTCCAGTGATGTAGCAGATGTCGACCCAGTCACCCCCAACACACTCTTAATGGGGCGGCTGGACCCCGCGCTACCCCAGACAATGTACAGGCCTGAAGAAGCGAACGGCCGAAGAATGTGGAGGTACAGTCAAGTACTAGCTGACAAGTTTTGGAGCAGCTTCCTACTCCACTACCTACCGTCTCTACAGACCCGCCAGAAGTGGGTAAAAGAGAGAGACAATTTGACAGAAGGAACAGTCGTCATGATTATCGACCAGTCACTACCCAGAGCTATGTGGCCGGCTGGCCGCGTAAGCAAAGTGATCACCGGTGCCGATGTGAAGTACTCGTCCAAGGGCGCACTTACACAGACCCGTGGCGAGGCTAATAGAACTGCCCCGACTCCCAGATACTATCGATGATGACCATGACCCCATGACTTTGTGAGTTGACTGACCCTTACAGCGGACCTTGAGTGGTAGACAGTGCGGTTAATCTGTCTCTGCTTAGCTAATTAGGTGGGACTAATTAGGGTGCGGCTGTTGTGAAGGATCAGATTAAACCGAATATATATATTTATTTATATATATATATTTAATAGTATTTGTATATCGTTTGATATCCCCTGTATATTCCTTGTACAATATGCACTGAATATCCCTTTAGTCTACTAAACAGCCCATAATAGTTTCATTCTACCATTGGACGAGAACCTGGCGCCAGCAGCCATACCCCTAGGTTCAAGTTCAATCGTGCCGCCCAACATGTCGTGGCAAGCCCGGTTCCGCGTAGGAATACGTCTGGCGAAATACGAATGGTACTATTTGTTCACAGCGCATATATATATGGCGCAAGTAAAGTAGAACTTTCTTTTAGTCCATTAGTTCTTTACCCTCCAACCGAGTAACAGACGCGAAGCCTCACCCACGACGCACGTGTGGTGCAGTAAGGCCTACTTGGCCTCAGAATAGGCATTGAGATATCGTGTGGATTAATAGTTGAATTGTCATAGTTTGGCACTATACCGTCGAGTTGGACGTATTTCTATTAAGCTAATAATAGTCTATTATGTATGGTGCATCGTTCGGTTAGAGTTATAAAGTGAGCAGCACCCCCATCGTTCCTGACGTTATCTGGAGTCTTAACCAGGCTGGGCAGACCACTAGTGGTGCTTGCATCCGAGGAGCTCCGGGCCAGGACGAGTGGACCTGTACATTGGATTACTTTACCCGGACGACGGCGAGCCTTCCACGGCTTGGATTATGCTTTGGGTGCTTTGATTATTCCATGGATAACGGCCAACACTGCTGAGTGTTGGAACTACCCCCCGGAGAGGAGTCAAGGTGAGACGGCGCTCTACACCAGTGAGGTCGCCTCACGTCTCTCCGTTGTGGACCGGCAGCTACCGTCCACCAGAGGGTCCAGCTGTATTCATCTGCGGACCGAGGTTCTGTGGGCACCGTGTTCAAGACTTTGAATTCTCCCAAGAGATCGTCGGCCAGATGGGATACCGCCAGCGGCTCTTCTAACCCCCCCTCCTACTGTCTTACAACCAGCGGGACCCCCCCCCCCCCCCCCCTTAGTGTATCCAGCTATAATCATTTAAGTACCATCGCTATAGTTCCCTAAAGAACCGGGTTGTATACTTACTCCCTGCGTAACCAGAGATTGGACATTCAATGTTGATTTACCTACGAATACTCATTTGCCATACAAGTGCATTTCAAATCATAAGTGTCATCAAGTGAACGTTGTATATACCCTTTGCTATATTAAATATTCGATTTGTACATTTGTGTGGACTTCGTTTCATCAGGTGGGAAAGTGTTC
>NC_140165.1:235497176-235512176 GCF_963971535.1 Notolepis coatsorum | reverse complement strand
ACAGAAATTAACATTCGGACCTCACTCATGACTTATGATAATAACCTCTCCATAATTGATAATCGCGCACGTGTCCCTTTAGGGCGCCCCTTAGGCTTAGAGAGCTCAGGACAGCTGTCCCGGTAAAGCTCGCGTATTGACCCTCCCTATAACACAATAAAGCGCTAATACTATCACCGGGCGACTGACTGACCAGATCAGATCAGATCAGCCTCCGGGGTCACGCTACAAGGTCACGGCACGCGGGCACTGCCATCCAGGAAACAGATGCCACGCACACGGCCCGAAAGGGGGTAGTTATCAGGTTTTGGCATTCACAGGACAACAGATGAGTTGTTAGAGCGAGGCGGGGGATGGGGGGATGGGGTTACTCAACTAACCTATGAATCCTGCTGGCATCATTATACTGTAACCAGAAAGTGATGGTCTTTTTTTAACGTCCTCCGAGTCCTTGGCTCGTAGTGATTCTTACCCACATCTGCTCCTTGCGGGTGCCGGAGACCAATTGGGGAACAACCCAAGAAAATAGAGCTCGTAACTCTCTTTAATGCTCCTGATATAGTTTATTAGCAGCTTGGTAACAGGGTTTCGATCCCCCCAGCTGGGATCTTTCTCCTTTTTCTTGACTTTTTAATGTGCACACCGTGGGATGAGGTAGGGCACGGCAGTGTGTGCACAGAGCGGAGCAGAACATCCACCCCAAAGTTGAATTCACCTTTATTGTCGTGTTTTTTTTTTTTTACTAAGACTGTAGTACAGCTACCGTTTCAATTTGTGAATATGATTGAGTCTCTCAAGCCGAGACAAGAAGAGAGACAATACCGACATCGCGGAGCCGCTTCGTAGAAAGTGTATCGAACAAGACCTCAGACTCCAGGACAGAACCCACGGTGGTTTTACTGGGATGCGGGTGAATTGTCATTACTTGATGACGGCGGCAATTCAAGTCTCAATGCTCTCATTTCCAGTTCACGGAGACGGTCTATTATTTATAGATATTGATAGCCAATCAGCCAATGATGAATGAAGATCAAACGCTAAAAAGATATTTTTCGCTGTTGTGGAAAATGTATCGGAGCGCTGCTATGGTTCAATCTGTTCGGTGGATAGTTAGATCTGAAGTACTGTTTTTCTACCAACGATGTACATTCTGTTTTTAGGGTGAACTTTCCCTGTAACCATGGAGACCAGGCCCGGGTCAAACCTGCCGTTAGCCTCAAACCTGGTTAGGCCATAGCGTCAATATGATGAACATACAATACCAGGAGGTGGGCACGGTCAGCCCTTGACCTCTCGCACCACGACACCCGAGGAGGAGGGTGTTGGGCAACAGATGATTGGACAGGGGGAGAGGGGTTGGGGCGGGGGGGGGGGTGTTGGACCAATCAGGGGCTTGGGACAACCTGGAGGAGTTAACTAGATGACCTTTGACCCCTTGCTTGCAACACTGCACACCATAACCACCAAGGTGTTATGAAGGTTGGCTCGTTCATGTAGAAGTAAGCAACTGCTGGTGTGTCTTTTTTATATGGTGTAATACAACAAGTTAAAAAATAAAGGTTGAATGAGTGAGTGAGTGAGTGAGTGAGTGAGTGAGTGAGTGAGTGAGTGAGTGAGTGAGTGAGTGAGTGAGTGAGTGAGTGAGTGAGTGAGTGAGTGAGTGAGTGAGTGAGTGAGAGAATGAATGGCTTAATGAATGAATGAATGAATGAATGAATGAATGAGTGAATGAATGAATGAATGAATGAATGAATGAATGAATGAATGAATGAATGAATGAATGAATGAATGAATGAATGAATGAATGGGCCCCGCATTCCAAATGTTTCATTCTCCTAAGTTGAATGATTAGCAACATGTGGTGACAGTGGCGTGTCGAAAGTGTCCTTGAGTGAATGTGTGAGTGAATGGGTTGAATGTGAGGCATAATGTTGTAAAGCGCTTTGGATAAAAGCTGTTATATAAATGCAGTCCATTTACCATTTTACCTAAAGACATTGCATGACGAGAGGTGTGATATGGTATGAGGCAGCAATGGGAAGGGACGCGGGAAGTCAGTCAGAGTTGCTGGCTCATTGTTGTTCTTAGCCAGTTTTGGATGTGATGTGCCTCATTCTACATACAGTAGCTCTAAAAAGTTTCCACGATTTGATGAACTCGGACTCTCATCATGTCCTCTTAGACTTAGAGCAAGCCCTTGTATGGCAAGATAAAGCAACATACAGCCTCAGGTGATCCATAGTTATGCCCAGGGGCAGCCCGGTGCAGCTTCTAAATTACTTTGTTTATATGCCTTGGAAAAATACCGTATATTCATTTTGCTTTGGGGTCATTAAAGAAATCATATATTCTTTTATTTTTAGAAATGTTTTGAGACACAAGTAGTAAGTTACCCATTACTGTTCATTCAACCTCAACCGTGATCCTTCGCGCCCAATCCACGTCATGCGATGTGTGTGCGCTGCGTTTGTGCGTCAGGTCAGAATCAGATACACAGAAAATATCATAAAAAAAAAACAGAGGGTGGATTTCAACCATTTAAAAAACAACCATGTTTTAGACTGCTTACAGTATATCCTAACTCAAAAAAGAAACATTTATTATTGATGTGTCAAAATGTTTGCCTTGCAGTTACAACTCCCTGCCAACAGGTGGGGGTGCTGCAGCACCCTCAGCACCCCCCCTTCCCGTGTCGCTGGCAATGGGCGAAAAATGTTGTAGAAAAATTATTAGAATGTTGTGGGAAAATAATAGTTGAATCAGTCTTCTCTCCAGTTCTGGACTATGGTGATGTAATTCTATAGGCATGCTGTGGCGTCAACTCTTAACCCTCTGGACTCTGTAACTCACTCAGCTCTTAGGTTTATTACTGGTGGCTAGGGATGTTCGATATTGGCTTTTTTACCGATATCCGATATACCGATATTGTCCAACTCTTAATTTCCGATACCGATATCAACCGATACCGATATATGCGGGGTTTCACTCCCCAAAAAACTGAATAATTTCAGGTAATTAACATTACATAATATTATCTCTTGTTGTGGAATTAACACAACATTATGCATACTTTTGACAATAAAAAAAAATAAGAATTGGTTCTTACTTGCTTGCCTGGGTAAATAAAGGTTCAATAAATGTAAAAAAATATGTTTTTACCGATACCGATAATTTCCAATATTAGATTTTAATGCCAATATCGGCAGATAATATCGGACATCCCTACTGGTGGCAGATATGATTCTCACCATTGTGCCCTGTATGATAGGGTGGGTTGGCCTTCTCTTGCAGAAAGAAAAGTATGAACTGGTATTTGTTTATTTTTTAAAGCCCTTATTGGTAAGCAACCTCTTTATATCTCTTCACTGTTACGATGGAATATTGGCACCTATTCGACTCAATCTAATGACTGGATGGTTCGTAGGGTTCCTCCAGTATGTTCTGATCTAATGACTGGATGGTTCTTAGGGTTCCTCCAGTATGTTCTGATCTAATGACTGGATGGTTCTTAGGGTTCTTCAAGTATGTTCTGATCTAATCACTGGATGGTTCTTAGGGTTCTTCAAGTATGTTCTGATCTAATGACTGGATGGTTCTTAGGGTTCCTCCAGTATGTTCTGATCTAATCACTGGATGGTTCTTAGGGTTCCTCCAGTATGTTCTGATCTAATGACTGGATGGTTCTTAGGGTTCCTCAAGTATGTTCTGATCTTGGGAAATCAGCTTTTTCCTATGATGCCTCTAACTCTGGGAATGTCATCCAACTCTCTGAAAAGTATATATATTTTTTATTATTTTGTGTTTCATTTTATGTGAATATTGCGGCTTTATTGTGTGCCGTTATGATCATAATTTCTGTAAATGAGGGAAACCTCAGACACTTGGGTGAACCAGGTTGATCGACCAGGTTGAGCTCCGTGATGCGTGGTGCACACAGAGACACACCTAAACTCAAACAAGAAGTGGCCACCGGCTACATAGGACAACGTATTTAGTCCTCATAGAACACGTTGAGTTTACCGCGGTCATCATGACCGCCGTATATATCCCTCCACAAGCGAATACTGGCAAGGCGCTGGTGGAGCTACACGAGCACCTCAATAAACATCAAATCAAACATCCAGACGCGGCGACGATCGTAGCTGGTGATTTCAACCAGGCGAATTTGAAAAAAGTGATGCCGTCCTTTCTTCAACACATCGCCTGCTCCACAAGAGGGGGAAACACACTCGACCACTGTTACACCCCGTTCAGAGCTGTAGCGGCTCCACCATTGACGGGGGCTACAAGCTCGTCTGATCATGACTCCATCTTATTATTTCCTGCTTACAAACAAAGATCACGTGACGCCGTCGTGTCACGTGAGACAAAAAAATGGACAGACGAATCAGAGGCCACGCTTCAGGACGCGCTCGCAGACACGGATTGGAATATGTTTCAAGGAAGCGCCAGTGACGTCAGCGAGCTAGCGGACACCGTTGTGAGCTTCATAACAACACTTGCTGACGGTATTGTCCCCACGAAAAAGGTGCGGGTTTTCCCAAACCAGAAACCGTGGGTGGACAGTACTATCAGAGCAGCTCTGAACTCTCGCACCACTGCTTACAACCTGGGCAGAGAGTCAGGAAACATGGAGGAGTACAAGGCTTCAGTCTATACTCTGCGCAAGGCTGTAAAACTTGCAAAACGGACATATGCTGATAAACTGGAGACACAAATGGCACAAAACGACACAAGAGGCTTATGGCGGGGACTGAGGACAATAACTGACTACAAAGTCAGCGCCCCCTCAATGGGGAGCGACGACGCCTCTCTCGCGGACAAACTCAACTCTTTCTACGCTCGGTTTGGTTTAGACGGTGGCGCCGCTGGCTCAACGCCTAGTGATGTCACTGGCGCGCCGGCTGTTGTGGAGGGGGGGGGGGGGGGCAACCGCGGGGGGGCGGGGACGCTCTCTCGTTGTCGGAACACAGTGTGAGAAGAGCATTTATGCTGGTGAACACCAGGAAAGCGGCTGGCCCAGATGGTATAACAGGACGCATACTTAAGTCATGTGCCAACCAGCTAGCCCCTGTGTTCACCGCCATATTTAATCGATCCCTGGCGGAGTCAGTGGTCCCTGCCTGCTTCAAGATGTCTACCATCATCCCTGTACCGAAGAAACCCTCCCCAACATGTCTCAATGACTACAGACCGGTGGCACTCACCTCTGTGGTCATGAAATGTTTCGAGAGGCTGGTCAAGGATCACATTTGTGCCTCCCTCCCCAGTGATATGGACCCTATGCAATTTGCATACAGGACAAACAGCGATCGATACCGGAGTCTTAAGGCGAGCACAGAAAGACTCAGAAGAAGCTTCTATCCCCAGGCCATCAGGCTGCTCAACAAACAATAAACACTATGCAACAACCATCAAATGCACACAGCACACACATCCACACGCACACACTCACTTTAAACAAACAACTCACTGCAGCACCCACTTTACACACTTTAGAACACCTAAACACACTTTACTCTTTATATTTATTGGTAAAGGATTTGCACTACAACTCGTACACCTTACTGTAAATTGTACCTAAATTGTACCTCATCCCATTTCTGCTCTGCACTATATAGTATTGTATATTAGTACATTACATAGTATATTGTATATTGTATGGTAACTCAGTTACTTCTATTCTGCATCGAACATTGTACATATGTCTATACTGAACACTGTGACCTCTATTTTTACTTCTATTTTACATGCTATACTATTTTATTTCATACTTATCTTGTCTAACACAGTCTCTGGAGCGAAACAGTAAGAAGCATTTTGTATAAAAGTATTCTGTACTTCTGTATGACAACTATTAAAGAAACTTGTACTCCACAGCACCCTCTCTCACCTTGACCGCCAGAAGGGGGGCTATGTGAGACTGTTGTTCATTGACTACAGCTCAGCGTTCAACACCATAGTCCCCACCAGACTGGTGGACAAGCTGATCGAGCTGGGTCTGAGCTCCGCCCTGAGCGCCTGGGTACTGGACTTTCTGAGTGAAAGACCCCAGGCGGTCAGGGTGAGCATCGGGTCCCCCCAGGGCTGTGTTCTGAGCCCCCTGCTGTACTCACTCTACACACACGATTGTGTGGCCAAGTTCAGCTCCAACTCCATAGTGAAGTTTGCAGACGACACAGTGGTGGTGGGGCTGATCTCGGACAACGACGAGAAGGCCTACCGGGAGGAGGTTGAGGTACTGGAACGCTGGTGCCAGGACAACAGCCTGCTCCTGAACATTGGTAAAACCAAGGAGCTGATCGTGGATTATAGGAGAGAACAGCAGGAGACACACACGCCATTGATGATAAACGGGGCTACCGTGGACAGGGTGAGCAGCTTTAAGTACCTGGGGGTCCACATCTCAGAGGATCTGACATGGTCAACACACATAGACACAGTCGTAAAAAAGGCGAAGCAGCGCCTCTACCACCTGAGACAGTTAAGGAAGTTCAGAGTATCGGGGAAGATACCCCAGTCCTTCTACTCCGGAGCTGTAGAGAGCATCTTGACTGGAAACATCACTGCCTGGTATGGAAACAGCATGGCACAGGACAAGAAGGCCCTACAGAGAGTGGTGCGCTCAGCCGAGCGTACCACGGGTATTGCACCACCTCCCCTGCAGGTTCTATACAACAAGAGGTGCAAATCCAGAGCCTGCAGAATAATGAAAGACCCTCACCACCCCAATAACAGCCTGTTCCAGCTGCTGAGGTCAGGCAGACGCCTGCGAACCCCAGCTACTAGGACAGAGAGGCTTCGGCTCAGCTTCTTCCCCCAGGCCATCAGAGCCTTGAACAAGTGCCACAGAACACTGAACTCTCCACACACAAACACACATGAGCACACACACGACACGCACGCTGTGCACGCTCGCACACTAGCAGCCACTTTAACATGAGCAGGCACACACTCATGCTGCACACGCCCACACTTATGGCCACAAAGGAAAGGTCACTTTAAAAATAGTATAGCAACAGTAACAGTGTATTGCACTACCAAAGGACCTAGCATGTCTGTAAATAACTATGTACAGATACCGAGATGTCCCACTATGTTACCTGTTTATTGCACAATGTTGGTTTTATTGGATTCTATTATATGTTGTACTACTGTATTGCACATCGTTGCGGGCAAGACCACCCGCATTTCATTGTATACTTGTATGCCGTGACAAATAAAACTCTTGACTTGACTTGACTTGACTTGAAAATGACGAGACATCTAGGTAGATTGATTGCGGTACCTTGACAGAATCAATCCACTCGTCGCCCAGAGCGTTTTCATTTCAGCAAGCAATCCTGGCGGGTGGTAAAATACTGTTCAAAATGATTTCACAGCTGAACATGATCTTGGCTTTCGTTCAGTAGGCTACCTGCTGTTATCTATTCAGGCAATATCATTTTTAAGAAGCGTGAAGGGAGGGGGCAGATATGAGTGGATGAACGGTATCCTCCCCTTCCTCTCCCCTCACACCCCTCACCTGTTTGCCCCTCCCCCATCCCCCTTTTTCCAGAAAGCTCAAACTCCTTCTTCCTGGCCAGATAACGTCCTCTACTAAACTCCTGCACCTGGATTTGTATTTGATTAGCAATGTTTTAACCAGGGGTGTAAAGTACTTCAGTAATTGTTCTTCGTTACAATACTTAAGTACTGTTTTTGGGGATTTGTACTTTACTCAAGTATTATTAGGTTTGTATACTTGTACTTTTACTCAATTACATTTCAGAGAGAAAAACATACTTAAAACTACTTAAAATGCAGACCTACAAAGTACAAACTACAAATCTTGCAGGTCCAACCATTTTAATTAGTATATTTGTTTCTCTGGCCGAACTAACGTTAACGCTATTAATCCTGCAGCCGCACTTTATTTAAAAACAGCCAATCAAATCCCCATCAATGGAAAATGAACCCGCCCATACCCATGCTGATTGGTCCTTGTGCAAGATTAGAAAGTGGGGATCTTTGATTAAACACCTGCTATCAGAAGAATAGACAGTCAGAAAAAAGGTTTTTAATTAAACTTTTTAGTACTTAAGTACATTTAAAAGTAGAAACTTTTTCACTTTTACTCAAGTGTGTTTTTAGCCAGATACTCTTGACTTTTACTTGAGTACGATTTTGAGACGGTACCCATACTTTCACTTAAGTATAATTTCTGGGTACTTTTTACACCCCTGGTTTTAACAATAGATTTGTTAAATCTAGCTGTGGCTAATGGGGATCCAAATAAACTTAAACCATGACGATTTGACCATGCGCATACTTGACCTCTCCGGTTCCACCACAGTGCCCTACTCCCTCACACTGCATTTATTTTTTCATTTCAAACTTTAATACAGACTCATGGTCCAGATAAAGAAATTTAACATACACAACCTATATAAAATTACACACAACAGGCAACAGTAACATCACTTAAAATACACATCAACGTCCCACAAATAGACAGCTGTGCCAATGTCTCCACATACAGTAGATGAGTGGTAACGTGTGGCACTGGACCTAATGTCCGTTCAAACCAGAATGATCTCATTTCCAGAGTCATTTAGCCGACAGATACATTTATACATCAGATTTCTTAAAACAGCTTGGAAGGTATTGACACGTGCAGCCACCAACATTTCACTTGCACTACACAATCTAGATATTTTGAGTAATATTCTCATGGCATCATTATAAGCTACTTGAAGCTTGACCACAAGTGTGCAGTATAACGTGGTGTACAATAGAACAGAGACACTTTCACTCCATCTGTACACCATACTAAACTTGCGTGAGAGTGTTCGCTTGTGCATACATCCTGCGGCATTGCCTGTATATATCACCATCATTTACATTTACATTTACATTTAGTCATTTAGCTGACGCTTTTATCCAAAGCGACTTACAAGTTCTGTGCGACAAGACAGCAAGAAGGGTATAACTCTATCAGCTGAGTAACAATGTTCATCAAAGTGTTGCGTGTTACAGTGTAGGTTAGTTTATTAGGACAAGTGCATGACATTAAGGTTAGTCAGGTTTTTATTTTTATTTTTATTTTTTTATCATTTCAGATAATGGTTGAAGAAGTGAGTCTTTAGTCGACGGCGAAAGATTGGACGGGATTCGGCTGTCCTAACTGGGATGGGTAGTTCATTCCACCATTGTGGGGCAAGGACTGAGAATAGGCGGCTTCTCTTTGATGACCCTCCGTGAGCTTGGATAGGAGTAGATCTGAGGCGGCCAGAAGATGCAGAGCGTAGGGGTCTTGAGGGTGTGTAGTTAGAGACCATTGACCGGAGGTAGGCGGGAGCGGTTCCCTTTGCCGCACGGTATGCTAGGTCGAGGGCCTTGAAGCGGATACGTGCAGCAATGGGGAGCCAGTGCAGGTCCCTAAGAAGTGGGGTGACATAGGCCGACTTCGGTAGGTTTGAGATCAGGCGGGCCGCTGCATTTTGAATGAGTTGAAGAGGCTTGGTGGCAGTGGCCGGGAGGCCAGCTAGCAGTGCGTTGCAGTAGTCGAGGCGGGAGATGACTGTTGATTGGACGAGGAGTTGGGTGGCTTCTTTTGTCAGGAAGGGGCGTATCCTTCTGACGTTGCTCAGGAGGAATCTGCAGGTTCTGGTTGTCGCTGCGATGTGAGCAGAGAAGTTCAACTGGTCGTCGAGGACAACACCAAGGTTCTTGGCGGTCGGCGACGCGGTCACAGCTGCATTCTCGACTGTGATGGAGAGGTCGGTCAGGGGGGAGGATTTGGCCGGCAGGTGGAGCAATTCTGTTTTGCTTAGGTTCAGTTTGAGGTGGTTGGTCGTCATCCAGGCGGAGATGTCGGACAGACAGGCCGAGATCCGCTCAGAGACGTGGATATCTGAGGGAGGGAAGGAGAGGAAGAGTTGAGTATCATCGGCATAACAATGATATGAGAAGCCATGAGATGTGATAATGTTACCCAGTGATTTAGTGTAGAGGGAGAAGAGAAGGGGTCCTAGGACCGAGCCCTGGGGGACACCCGTCCATCATCTGTAATAAAATGTCCAAGATATTTGACCTCTTCACAGACCCCAAGATTATTTTCAGACAATTTGTATTATTGAATGCATGCAGTTTAGACTCTAGTTGGGAGTTCTTCAGAAGAATACTGTATGAGTGAAGCACATCTAACATCATTTGTGGGCTTGATGACAGGTTACTGTAATGATTTCATAAAAAGAAAGTATGAAAATGCATTTGACTAAAACAAGACAAAAACTAACAATAATTCAAATGACTAAAATGTGACTAAAACTAAAATGCCAAATCAAATGCCAATAATTAAAGGTGCTATAGATACAAATGTTATGTATAGTAATTCGTTTTTAGAAAGGTGCGGAATAGAAATATGGCTTTTCCCTACGAAATACATATTGATTCATGAATTTATATAATTTAGAAAATGGTGGCGAATCCAAAATGAATGTTGTTGTTTAAATGTTGCGTGCATGTATCCCCTCCCTACTTCCCACTTCCCCACATGATTGGATAAATGACATGACATGGGGGGGCGACTGTGGCTCAGAAGGTAGAGCAGTCGTCTGGTAATCTGGAGGTTCCCGGTTTGATTCCCGCTCCTCCCGGGCAGCGTGTGGTTAGTGTCCTTGAGCAAGACCCGATGAGCAGGTTGGCACCTTGCACGGTTGCCTCCGCCGTCAGTGTGTGAGTGAATGGGTAAAAATGTGAGGAACAGGGTGCTCCATCACGGATCTGGTTGACTCCGAGTTCGATTCCCGGACTCGCCGTCATTTGCCGAATGTCTCCCCCTGCTCTCTCTCCCGTTTCACCCTACAACTGTCGGTCATGCTTGACCAGGAAAGCGATAAACGCTAAAAAATAAAGTTTAAAAAAAAAAATGTGAGGAACAAATTGTAAAGCGCTTTGGATAAAAGAGATATATAAAATGCACCATTTACCATTTATGACATGACATTGGTGCTCTGCGGCACGGTGGCACAGTGGTCAGCACTGCTGCCTCACAGCAAGAAGGTCCTGGGTTCAAACCCCAGCAGGGGGCCTTTCTGTGTGGAGTTGACATGTTCTCCCTGTGTTGCGTGGATGTCCGCTGGGTACTGCCACACCATAAATACATGCATGGTAGGCAGGGACAGCAGCAGCGTGAACAGGCTATTGCTGGGGTGGTGAGGGTCCTTCATTATTCAACCTGTTATCTGTCATCACATACTTTGGACACCTGAAGATTTCTGCAAGAATTGCCTTTTTCCCGGGGCGATCGGCCGGCGAGTACTTTTATGCCTCACGTACAAATATGAAAGGAGTGGAGAATATGCAGAGAGATGTCAGAGATTGTGTATGCGGTCGGGGCGAAGGTCAGTAAACTGAATGTGAGTGAGTGTCAGCAGGTGTGGTATTAAGGCCATAATAAATAAAATATACAGAGAATTTGCAGGGGGTGGAGAGAATATATCCTTTGCTGTACAGGAGACGGGGCTGAGGGACCGATGGAAGGGCAGACGGAGAAGGGAAAGGTGGGGAACAGAAGAGATGGAGGGATGGAGGGATGGACGGATGAGGGAGAGGTGCGTGGAGGACAAGGACGTGACGATATGACGAGGGAACGGTTAGTTTCAATGAGAGTTCAAACATGTGGGGCCGAGGGACGAATGAGAAGTTAGTGGACGAGGGAAACATCTGGTGGGGGGGAGAGAGAGAGAGAGAGAGAGAGAGAGAGAGAGAGAGAGAGAGAGAGAGAGAGGAGAGAGAAAGATAGGAGGGGAGAGATAGGAGGGGAGAGAGATGGAGAGAGAGGGAGAGAGAGAGAGATAGAGAGATAGAGAGAGAGAGAGAGAGAGAGAGAGAGAAATATATTAGAGAAACGCATTTTAAATATTTGAATTAATAACAAAAGATTTTCTTAACTATCAGATACAGAAAAACGAGAGGGAGAGAGAGCAACAGAGAGAGAGGAGTCGAGAGAGAATAGGGGAGAGAGAGACTCAGAGAGAGGGATAGAGAGAGACAGAGAGAGAGAGAGAGAGAGAGAGAGAGAGAGAGAGAGAGAGAGGAGAGAGAGAGAGAGAGAGGAGAGAGAGAGAGGAGAAGAGAGACGAGAGAGAGAGAGAGAGAATATTAGAGAAACGCATTTTAAATATTTGAATGAATAACAAAAGATTTTCTTAAACTATCAGATACAGAAAAACGACCAGTCCTACTAGGGGAGGACTCAACAAGCTGTTAGCTAGCCGCAGTGCTGTAATATTTGATGTTTTATGTTTTGATGATATTTTATGATGATTTGTATGTACTTTGACATTGATATCTGTTTTCTAATTCATGTTTATGTTAATATTAATCATTTGCTTTTGGCAACATGTACAAGTTACGTCATGCCAATAAAGCCATTTCAATTTAATTGAAGTGATAGAGAGAGAGAGAGGGAGAAAGAGGGAAAGAGAGAGAGAGACAGAGGAAGAGAGAGAGACAGGAGAGCGAGACAGAGAGAGCCAGAGATTGAGACAGAGAGTGAGAGAGAGAGAGACAGAGAGTAAGAGAGAGAGGAGAGAGAGGAGAGAGAGAGAGAGACGAGTGAGAGAGAGAGATGAGAGAGAATTTTTTTAATTTTAATTTTTTTTAACAACACTTTATTTATAAATCATTCCAGCATTACAACAAAAAGTATTACACAGTCAACTGTATAACATCACTTGTCTTTCTTCCAGAACACCTACCAAACAATTTGACAATCAATGTTTAAAAAGCACAACAACAACAACAACAAAAAAAACAACAAAAGAAAAACACCCACCACACAACAAAAAAAATCAACCACAACAAAGAAAAAACTCAAATCAGCTCAATTGCCAACACTAAGCTCATCTTCCATTACAGAGCACAACAACTCCTTTATGTGCCCATATATCAGTGAACTGATCTAGGTTGTTCAATGCTCTATACTAATTTAAATCTATGCTCAGTCTGGCTTTGATAATTTTTCTGAACAGACATACAGCATCATGATCCAAGATCTGTTCTATCTTATGCCTCCTACTGAGATACACAGCCTGAGGGACGCGTGTAGCCTTTTTACAAACGCATCCGCGTTTCCGGCGCTCTCTGATTGGCCAGAGTCATGTGACATGTGCGCCCAATAGCGTGTTTTCCCCATTTCCGCGTTGAACAGCCTGCAAACTACCTGGCGTTCTATCGCCAATGCTCTAAGACAAACTCTAACCTTAACCAACTTCGAAAGAGTGCCTAAGCTTAACCGCGCGAAAGAACTTGCGGTCACGCTCTAAGACAAACTCTAACCTTAACCAACTTCGAAGAGTGCCTAAGCTTAACCAGTGTAGAAAACTTGCCGTCCCACGATTGGCGCTCATGTCACATGACCTGGCCAATCAGAGAGCGCAAAACGGGAAACCCGGAAACGTGGATACGTATTGTAAAAAGGCTTCAAAGCGTCCGGGACACCCTGTCGTTTGTTTCAGAAAGCTGTTTTAGATTCTACCATTGGAGAAATCCCCTTTTTAATTGCATGCATTGCTCAGAAATCGGCAAATGACACCACAGCGCTGTCGCTCAGTCCCCCTGAGAGGAAGTGTTTGTAGTTTGTTTCCAATTGTGTTTTCTTTTTCCCTGCTGTCGGCTCAAGGAGCGGTTGAGTTGCTTCGTGTCACGGTTATTACTGCAGTGCTTACTCGCAGGCCAGGTCTGGGAGAAGGGCTTTCTGTTTTCAGATGTAGCATGAATCTGAGGAAACATGTCTAGATATTAGGGCTGAATTATTGAATTAATGAATTAATGAATGAATGAATGAACACTTTTATTTAAAATGGACACCAGAGCTACATTGGACCAGTCACAGTGGACAGACCAGATGTGTTGTTTTGCGTGTTTATAGCACAAGTGCTAGTTTTCAACACTAGTCCATTGAGGCTTTTCTAAAATATAGAGTAAAATTAACAGTATAATATAGAATTAAAATCACAAATCAGTTACACAGTGGGAAAGACACTCTTTTATAAAGGTCCCCTATTGTAAAAATGGCCTTTTCCAGTTTGTGGGGTTGTACCACACGCTGACAAAATGTGAAATCTGTACCAAGTACAGTTTCTGAAGTTCAGCTGAGACAAGAACTCCCTCCACTCACTGAAAACAAGCCTTTCTGAATTGACTGGATCTGTGACGTGTAGAGGCGCTGATCTGCATACCTCAGCCACTACTGTTCTTGTAGCCACCGCCCACAATCAACTGTGATTCGAGAAGTTAGCTTAATGTTGAAATTATGAGTAAAGCGGGCAAGCAGCGAATACATCCTTGCACTCGTTTCCTAATGATATCCTGCCTCCACAAGCAATGTGCCACGTTTGTTTTTTGGATTTTTTGCAAAGACGACATTGAGAATCAAGGACTTTATAATGCTGCTGTGATTTTCTGGCTGTTGCTAAATAAGGGAGCTAGCCTGTAACAAGTCTTCGGGACTGAAAGTATTGGATCAGTAAGTACATAAGTCGTAATTGTTAATTAGCAGTAGGACCTCGTTCATTTCATCCGTTTGTGTCAATAGTGTGAGGGCTGGATAAGGACTGTATGCTGCCCAATGAGGGGGCGTGCCGAACATTCTACTTCATGCACCTGAGAGGAGTTTGCAATCAGCTCGTTGGGAGAGTACAAGTATTGGCGACTCCCTTCCACTCATTGCCAGGTCATTCTGTATGTTACCATCAACCGCTGCGCTCCTGGTGAGACATCGTCTTCGCTCTCTATAATCCCACGGGAGGATTTCCTATGTTCTCACTGGGAGACGTCGTGCCATCCGTTGCTACCATCTACCGACGCGTCTCTGGGGTAAGACGTCGTGCCATCTACTGCACCCAACTCTCTCTCCGTGGGCCTCGTTCCTGGTGTGTGACATCGTCATCGCTCTCAATGTTTCCCACGAGAGGATTCCTATGATCTCACTCCTTTTCCGTGGGTCCCGTT
>NC_140165.1:235485445-235492945 GCF_963971535.1 Notolepis coatsorum | reverse complement strand
GTATAGAGAGAGAGAGAGAGAGAGAGAGAGAGAGAGAGAGAGAGAGCTAGTTTCTACATCTAGAGAGGTAGTGATGGAGAGAGAGGGATACACTGGATACACTGGAAATTCACTGTATTATTTTACAGATTACTTTTGTTTTTCTACTTTCACTCATTCAGAGCCATGCCCATATGACCAAATTAGGTCTAGCGTGCCAGCACTGAAGTCAATGGGAGGACGGGGATATTTGCGAACGCTTAAACTATATCTTAAATTATGGCTATGGGTCTAATACACCCATCGCTTATCAATGACTTGCTTGCAGTCAACATGTATGAAAGTGAAACGGATTGTTTTTTCATCTGTACATTTCCATTTATATCGCCTACCGTTTTGAATACGAGTATAGTTTTGGAGATTTCTAGTAATTCCAGAGAAATCCGCGATAATAGCCCTTTAGTGGAATACAAAAAATCGTTTTCAAATAAATGCTAAATTATCGATAGTATATGTGTACTTATGCACGCTAGATAAGCGGGCTGAAAAATCTATTATCCGTACCTTGGTCAGCGCTAACGGCACGCACACACACACACACGCTCCGATGGCGGAGAAAGGAACATCTGATTAACCCAAGACTGGTAAATATAGTCCTTACCTCACATCAGATGTTCTGCAAAAAGATTAATCCAATTCCTGATCGCCATTGATCCAATTATTGATCGCGTTTATTGATCCAACGTTATAGTCCAAAACACATAATCCACGCTGCTCCCAGCCTCCCCAGTGAATGTGGTAACACGATACTGCTTGCCCGAGAAGGGAAACCCGGACCGGACTTTTTTTTCTTATGCACAGTCCCAGCCAATCCAATCCAATGATGTGCAATACCATCTGGGAGACGATAGGCGGCGGTATTTGCCCTTTACGAGCTCAGACCCATTCCCAACGATAACATCAGGTTGGATGGATGAAAAATGAATGGATATCGCTAATAAAATAAATAACGATTAAAACCTGACTATACTCGTGATTGGCACACAACGCATGGCGAGTTAACCCAACTATACTCGTGGTTGGCAATGAATGGGTTAAGTGTAAATGCCATAAAAATACAGTAAATGACCTTTTATCAAAATATTAACCTTTAAATAAAGGTTGTAATCTGTAAATGTATTTGATTTTACTGTAATTTGACAGTAAGTATTTGGAAACCATTGATGCCAGACATTTAGCGTTATCTTCCAGCGGTAGAGAGAGAGGTAGTGATGGAGAGAGAGAGAGATAGAGAGTTTCTACCTCTAGAGAGGTAATGGTGGAGAAAGAGAGAGTAAGGCTACGTTTAGACGGAGAGAGTCTGAACAGAAACCGCAAAAGTCGTCTTGCGGTCTCACTTTTAATTTTGCGTTTAGACTAGCGTTTTGGGATGGAATTCTGCGTGCAGACGACGCTGTAACGACTCGAGACGACGGAGCCCCACTGTCACACGATTGGCGCATATGTCACATGACGTGCTGTGAAGACCCGCCCTACTCTGCCTCTGATTCGCAGACTGTGGGTGGGGAATGTGATTGGACCAAAGCAGAGTCACACACAGACAGTGTGTCCAGTACTAATAGTTGTGATAGCCGCGGGACAGATTCTTGTGTATTTAAAAGTACTGCCAATGTAGCCTTCAGGTGATCGCCATGGATAGAATCAGACATGCTTTGTTTACGCTTCTAGGCTACTGGCGCATGCCTGTGATGTAAGCAGTACGCGCGACGAGAGCCTTGACAACTCTTTCGTCATCGTTTTATGCGGTTTGACAGTTTAGATGATAGCGCAAAGGTTTATCGTTTCTAGGAATTCCACCCTGGAAGGTGGTCTCACTTTTTTACGGTCTCCCCCCCGTAAAAACGCTGTTCCGTATAAACAAAAGGCACATCCGGAAAAAAAAATTGCGGATTCACCTGCTAGCGTTTCCGTCTAAACAGGGCCTAAGAGAGAGAGAGAGAGAGAGAGAGAGAGAGAGAGAGAGAGAGAGAGAGAGAGAGAGAGAGAGAGAGAGAGAGAGAGAGAGAGAAAGGAGAAAGAAAGAAAGAAAGAAAGAAAGAAAGAAAGAAAGAAAAAAGAAAGAAAGAAAGAAAGAAAGAAAGAAAGAAAGAAAGAAAGAAAGAAAGAAAGAAAGAAAGAAAGAAAGTGTCTGTGTGTGTGTGTGTGTGTGTGTGTGTGTGTGTGTGTGTGTGTGTGTGTGTGTGTGTGTGTGTGTGTGTGTTTTTGCTAACATACCAAATACACCAGACGTTGTTTTTGTTGACACCAGCCACAGGGAGGTGCTGGTCATAGAAGTAGGCTGTACCTTTGATCTGTACATGGACCAGGCCTTCCGGGACAAGTATATCAAATACCAACCACTGCTCAGTGTGATGGCTGACTTGGGTATAGGTGTAGATATAGTGTACTTGTGTTCGGAAGTCTTGGCCATTTATACAAATGCACCATGACCGGTCTGAGAATTGCTGCAATGTCTAAAAGAAAAGCCAAACAAATTGCCAAATATTACTCTGTCTCAGCTATTATTGGCAGCTTAGCCACGTGGAGAAGGAGGTGCTATGTGTACCCTAAAGTGTTCAGTGCTGCTTGGCCCCGATACATTTGATTCCCTGTTTATGTAATATAATTTGTGGAACCAAATAAAGTATTAAAATTGTGTGGTGTGTGTGTGTGTGTGTGTGTGTGTGTGTGTGTGTGTGTGTGTGTGTGGTGTGTGTGTGTGTGTGTGTGTGTGTGTGTGTGGTGTGTGTGTGTGTGTGTGTGTGTGTGTGTGTGTGTGTGTGTGTGTGTGTGTGTGTGTGTGTGTGTGTGTGTGTGTGTGTGTTTGTGTGTGTGTGCGTGCGTGCGTGCGTGCGTGTGTGTGTGTCATGTGGTGGATGCTCTTATGCAAAGCTCCTATACAGAGACATACTGTACATGTGTGCATTTTTTTTCAGCCATTTTTCATCCCTACAGGAAATGAACTGTTGACCTGGTAGCATTAACGTCACACCCTACCCATTGAGATATACAGCCCAGATGTTGTTCTGTGTGTGTGTGTGTGTGTGTGTGTGTGTGTGTGTGTGTGTGTGTGTGTGTGTGTGTGTGTGTGTGTGTGTGTGTGTGTGTGTGTGTGTGTGTGTGTGTGTGTGTGTGTGTGTGTGTGTGTGTGTGTGTGTGTGTGTGTGTGTGTGTGTCTATTTATGTATGCGTGTGAGTTTGCAAACATGTGTACATTTGCCCATTTGTTGGGAGCTTTTAGCCAAAGCACCTTACAGTATATAAGCCCACATACATTACATTAATATTATTAAATTATTTTGGGATGGCCATAGTGGGATTACAACCAACCCCTGCCCCTGGGTTGACCCCTAACACAACACTGTTTTATATGTGTGTGTGTGTGTGTGTGTGTGTGTGTGTTTATGTGTCTCTGATATTATGTTAGTCAGAAGTAGCATAAAATAGCAGCATAATAATAATAACGTTAAAGTAGCATTAAAATTTAATACAGTGTATAATACTGTATAAATATAATACAAACGTATAGTCCAGTGACAATGGTGTGGATCTACAGTAGTGTGTGTATGTGTGTGTGTGTGTGTGTGTGTGTGTGTGTGTGTGTGTGTGTGTGTGTGTGTGTGTGTGTGTGTGTGTGTGTGTGTGTGTGTGTGTGTGTGTGTGTGTGTGTGTGTGTGTGTGTGTGTGTGTGTGTGTGTGTGTGTGTGTGTGTGTGTGTGTGTGTGTGTGTGTGTGTGTGTGTGTGTGCGTGCGTGCGTGTGTGTGTGTGTGTGTTTAAGTTTACGTTTATTTGGATCCCCATTAGCCACAGCAGTGCTGGGGCTATTCTTCCTGTGGTCCATACCACGTAAAATACAGTTACAGACTTATACACTCACAACATTCACATGTCATACAGACAATTAAAACAACAATAAAAACCCTAATCAAATTCATAATACAATACAACAACATATACGCCCTATGAATTCATAATACAATACAATAATACCACTCATAATTAATTCATAATACAATACAGCATAATATTTTAGCTTTTACATACATTATCTATGTTCATATCAGCCAATTATACAATCTTTTAATAATATATCTTTATCAGACACATGCCTTTTCATCTATATATACCTATCTCTTTATCAGACACATACATTTTCATTTACGTACACACTATCTATTAGGGAATGTCAATTTCTTTGGTTGAAAATGTTGTTTTACCACGATTTTGAAACGACATTTACTATTCTCCTGCTTAACATGTCTGGGAAGAGAGTTCCATTCCTGCATACCACGGAACATGACAGTTCGCTTCATTGCATTCGACCTCACTTTTGGAAGTGTAAAACCTCATGCAGAAGCATGTCTGGTGGAATGGTTGTGTCTGTCAAGACTTATAGATAAATTGTTATATAAAATTGAGGGGATCTTTGTAACAAGAATATTCCTAGTGAACACAAGGAGTGAGCAGAGTAATTTATGTTTGACAAGTAACCAAGTTAAACAACTATGCATCGCTGCAACATTAGTTCTGTACTCACAGCGAAGCGCTATACGTGCTGCTTTGTTTTGTACCATTTGCAATTTTTTCAGTTTATTCGTCGTTACATTCGACCATACTGCAGGACAATAGTCTAGATTTGACAAAACCAGAGCTTGAATTACCTGTTTGATAGAATTTAGTAGTAACAAATGAGCACATCTTTTAACAACAGAAATCCCTCTTCCCATTGTCACTACTATATTGTTTAGATGGTGTGACCATGACAATTTACTGTCTAATGTTACCCCTAGGAGTGTAGTCTGGGCCCTCATTTATCAACAATTCTTAGAAAGTGTTCTATCTTTGTTCTTAAGCACATAATTTAGAATGTGTGTACGCACAAAAAAATTTGGATTTATCACACGTGCGTACACAGGTCGTACGCACACCTGTCTTGATAAATATCACTTTGATCCTACGCTGCAGTTCGTGCACGCTTTTACGTATTTGCATATACCACCGCCCGTAATTAACTATATACGGTAATGGAACACCCCCATGAAATGTGGAAAAGTGGACTAAGCCGAGGGAAGCGTGTTATGGAGAAATACGTGACAGGCTGACAGACATGTACACGTACGGTGATGTCGGATATGATATCTATTAACTTAAAGACCATATTAACTAATAAAGACCGTGCTGGAATATGACTGCCTTTTTTCGTTTTGTTCGATTAATACCCAGGGATTAAAGTTCTCCTCAATTTTATTCCAAATTGCGACGGATTTTCCGTAAATTTTCTACCTGCTGCATACTGTATGATTTCTAGAGGCATACAATCTATTTTGATGTCGGTATTGGGTAGCCTATATAAACAATAATACGAGAGCATATAGAAGAACAATGAATCTCACTGCCATGTATGATGTAGCCTATACGATGCATGTGTAGCCTGCCTATATGTGATCAATACAAAGATGAACTTGAATTCCATCATGTCTGTGTGCGGGAGCTCACAAGGCTGTTGTCACAATGTAAATAAGAACGTGCACTGAAAAGTTACAGTATGTAGTTGGTTGATTATTTGTATGACAGTCATAAACCCTTGCAAAAAGTATCCGTTTTATTTAATGAATTGAAAACATGCAGCATGCCTTTCCTCCCGGCAGCAACGACATTTATCAGGCAAATGCCCATCACTGAGTGGAATCCCTTTCTATTCACATAACTGCATTTGTGATGGAGCTTTGACAGCTACATGGGTGGTACAGTAATAACAGTCTATTACTCGATCCATCTACAATATCACGATGGACCGTGCCATGTAGCCTATGTTATGTATAGCCTGCCTATGTGATCAATAAAAACGCGAACTTGAATCCCATATCATATTTATATGTTGTGTCTGTCCATGTTTATTACTTTGTTATTATCCCCCCCTATCTATGTAAAGCGACATTGGGTCTCTTGAAAGGCGCTATATAAAATGAAGCTATTATTATTATTGTTATTATTATTATCACGTCTGTGCGCGGAGCTCACAAAAAAAAATGTCTTTTACTTTTAGTCTCAGTGAAGTTTCAACGGAGCGAGGTAATCTATTCTAACCAACAAATTGAAGTAGAAAGCATTTCGTTGTGGCCAATCTTATTTGGAAACATGACACAAAATAATAGTATGTCGCTTTTTATTTGAAACAATATTTAATCGCGTTTGGAGGTGGGTGTTCTGCGTCTGCCCCCCGTGCCAAACAAGCAGGCAACCTCTTGTTCGCGCGTGAGCCCGTTATAATTACACTACTGTCGCTATTTTACAATGAACTATAATGAATTACGGGTCATACAGAAGTTGAACACGCCAGTGTTGGAAGTAATGCACGGAAGCTTATTTCCGCGTTGCAGACTGCAATAATTCTACCACCGGGCGCCCAGGTACGCATGCTCCGAGCTGTGCGTATATATACGCACAAAGTCAAGCACAAGTTCAATTTGATAAGTCCCACACTTTGCTTAGAAATGATTGTACGCACGAGTTACGCACATATCTGTGCGTACGCAACGTTGATAAATGAGGGCCACTTAATTAATTACCACATCACTTATCAAAAGTTTCAAGACTGGGTTAATTCTTAGAGTATGGTTTGAACCGAAAATGATGCTACTTGTCTTTGATATGTTTAGAACTAGTTTGTTATTCTTTATCCATTCCATCACTGATTGCAACTCTGCCTTTAGGACCGTATTTAATTCATTGGCTGTTGAGGCTGATGTGTAAATCGTTGAATCATCCGCATACATAGAAATATAGGACTTATTTAGGACAAGAGGCATGTCATTTGTAAATATGGTGTAGAGCAAAGGCCCAAGACAACTTCCTTGGGGTACTCCACACCTTACCGTTTTAACTTCTAAGTAACTCCCACAAGTGCGTGCGTGCGTGCATGCGTTTGTGCGTGCGTGCGGTGTGTGTGTGTGTGTGTGTGTGTGTGTGTGTGTGTGTGTGTGTCTGTGTGTGTGTGTGTGTGTGTGTGTGTGTGTGTGTGTGTGTGTGTGTGTGTGTGTGTGTGTGTGTGTGTGTGTGTGTGTGTGTGTGTGTGTGTGTGTGTGTGTGTGTGTGTGTGTGTGTGTGTGTGTGTGTGTGTGTGTGTGTGTGTGTGTGTGCCTGTGGGGGAAGAAACTGCCACATTCATAGACATCCCACTGACATCGCGCATACTTTAACATTCTGTGTATTGTCGCAGTGAAAGGGTTAGCCGTTTGGTAGTGTGGCAGTGAAAGGGTTAAAGGGCCATTTCCCCAGATTTTTACCCTGAATCTTGTTGTTTTGTAGTGAGGAGGGTGTACTATGATCTGACATAAACGTTTGATTATGAGAGTTAATTGTACAAGTTTAATTAAGTCACACACTGTTACGTGCCAGGCTGTCTGCCACTGTGTCCTGTGTTGCAGCAATCAGCTGCTAATTGGGAAGCTACCTGTCTGCAGTGGCGAATCCTTATGGAA
>NC_140165.1:235472945-235480445 GCF_963971535.1 Notolepis coatsorum | reverse complement strand
CATTGGTATTCAGTTTTATAAAGAACATTGGTATTCAGTTTTATAAAGAACGTTGGTATTCAGTTTAATAAAGAACGTTGGTATTCAGTTTAATAAAGAATGTTGTTGTTCAGTTTTATAAAGAATGTTGGTATTCAGTTTTATAAAGAATATTGGTATTCAGTTTTATAAAGAATGTTGTTGTTCACTTTTATAAAGAACGTTGTTGTTCAGTTTAATAAAGAACGTTGGTATTCAGTTTAATAAAGAATGTTGGTATTCAGTTTTATAAAGAATGTTGTTGTTGTTCACTTTTATAAAGAACGTTGGTATTCAGTTTAATAAAGAACGTTGGTATTCAGTTTTATAAAGAACGTTGGTATTCAGTTTTATAAAGAACGTTGTTGTTCACTTTTATAAAGAACGTTGGTATTCAGTTTTATAAAGAACGTTGGTATTCAGTTTTATAAAGAACGTTGGTATTCAGTTTTATAAAGAACGTTGTTGTTCATATTTATAAAGAACATTGGTATTCAGTTTAATAAAGAACGTTGTTGTTCAGTTTTATAAAGAACGTTGGTATTCATATTTATAAAGAACGTTGGTATTCAGTTTAATAAAGAACGTTGGTATTCAGTTTGACAAAGAACGTTGGTATTCAGTTTTATAAGGAACGTTGGTATTCAGTTTAATAAAGAACGTTGGTATTCAGTTTGATAAAGAACATTGGTATTCAGTTTTATAAGGAACGTTGGTATTCAGTTTAATAAAGAACGTTGGTATTCGGTTTTATAAAGAAAGTTGGTATTCAGTTTTATAAAGAACGTTGTTGTTCAGTTTTATAAGAAACGTTGGTATTCAGTTTAATAAAGAACGTTGCTGTTCAGTTTTATAAAGAATGTTGGTATTCAGTTTTATAAGGAACGTTGGTATTCAGTTTTATAAAGAACGTTGGTATTCAGTTTTATAAGGAACGTTGGTATTCAGTTTTATAAAGAACGTTGGTATTCAGTTTTATAAAGAACGTTGGTATTCAGTTTTATAAAGAACGTTGGTATTCAGTTTAATAAAGAAAAAAAAAATCTAACCCTAACTAACCGTACTGTCATGCACTTGTCCTAATAAACTAACCTACACTGTAGCACTCAACACTTTGATGAACATTGTTGCTCAGCTGATAGAGTTGTGCCCTTCCTGATGGCTTGTCGTACAGAACTTGTAAGTCGCTTTGGATAAAAGCGTCAGCTAAATGACTAAATGTAAATGTAATAAAGAACATTGTTGTTCAGTTTTATAAAGAACGTTGGTATTCAGTTTTATAAAGAATGTTGGTATTCAGTTTTATAAAGAACGTTGTTGTTCACTTTTATAAAGAACGTTGTTGTTCAGTTTAATAAAGAACGTTGGTATTCAGTTTTATAAAGAACGTTGGTATTCAGTTTTATAAAGAACGTTGGTATTCAGTTTTATAAAGAACGTTGGTATTCAGTTTTATAAAGAACGTTGGTATTCAGTTTTATAAGGAACGTTGGTATTCAGTTTAATAAAGAATGTTGGTATTCAGTTTTATAAAGAACGTTGGTATTCAGTTTTATAAAGAACGTTGTTGTTCATATTTATAAAGAACATTGGTATTCAGTTTAATAAAGAACGTTGTTGTTCAGTTTTAGAAAGAACGTTGGTATTCATATTTATAAAGAACGTTGGTATTCAGTTTAATAAAGAACGTTGGTATTCAGTTTGACAAAGAACGTTGGTATTCAGTTTTATAAGGAACGTTGGTATTCAGTTTAATAAAGAACGTTGGTATTCAGTTTGATAAAGAACATTGGTATTCAGTTTTATAAGGAACGTTGGTATTCAGTTTAATAAAGAACGTTGGTATTCGGTTTTATAAAGAAAGTTGGTATTCAGTTTTATAAAGAACGTTGTTGTTCAGTTTTATAAGAAACGTTGGTATTCAGTTTAATAAAGAACGTTGTTATTCAGTTTTATAAAGAACGTTGTTGTTCAGTTTTATAAGGAACGTTGGTATTCAGTTTAATAAAGAACGTTGCTGTTCAGTTTTATAAAGAATGTTGGTATTCAGTTTTATAAGGAACGTTGGTATTCAGTTTTATAAAGAATGTTGGTATTCAGTTTTGTAAGGAACGTTGGTATTCAGTTTTATAAAGAACATTGGTATTCAGTTTTATAAAGAACATTGGTATTCAGTTTTATAAAGAACGTTGGTATTCAGTTTAATAAAGAACGTTGGTATTCAGTTTAATAAAGAATGTTGTTGTTCAGTTTTATAAAGAATGTTGGTATTCAGTTTTATAAAGAATATTGGTATTCAGTTTTATAAAGAATGTTGTTGTTCACTTTTATAAAGAACGTTGTTGTTCAGTTTAATAAAGAACGTTGGTATTCAGTTTAATAAAGAATGTTGGTATTCAGTTTTATAAAGAATGTTGTTGTTGTTCACTTTTATAAAGAACGTTGGTATTCAGTTTAATAAAGAACGTTGGTATTCAGTTTTATAAAGAACGTTGGTATTCAGTTTTATAAAGAACGTTGTTGTTCACTTTTATAAAGAACGTTGGTATTCAGTTTTATAAAGAACGTTGGTATTCAGTTTTATAAAGAACGTTGGTATTCAGTTTTATAAAGAACGTTGTTGTTCATATTTATAAAGAACATTGGTATTCAGTTTAATAAAGAACGTTGTTGTTCAGTTTTATAAAGAACGTTGGTATTCATATTTATAAAGAACGTTGGTATTCAGTTTAATAAAGAACGTTGGTATTCAGTTTGACAAAGAACGTTGGTATTCAGTTTTATAAGGAACGTTGGTATTCAGTTTAATAAAGAACGTTGGTATTCAGTTTGATAAAGAACATTGGTATTCAGTTTTATAAGGAACGTTGGTATTCAGTTTAATAAAGAACGTTGGTATTCGGTTTTATAAAGAAAGTTGGTATTCAGTTTTATAAAGAACGTTGTTGTTCAGTTTTATAAGAAACGTTGGTATTCAGTTTAATAAAGAACGTTGCTGTTCAGTTTTATAAAGAATGTTGGTATTCAGTTTTATAAGGAACGTTGGTATTCAGTTTTATAAAGAACGTTGGTATTCAGTTTTATAAGGAACGTTGGTATTCAGTTTTATAAAGAACGTTGGTATTCAGTTTTATAAAGAACGTTGTTATTCAGTTTTATAAAGAACGTTGGTATTCAGTTTAATAAAGAACGTTGGTATTCAGTTTAATAAAGAACATT
Organism: Notolepis coatsorum; assembly: GCF_963971535.1. Classification (NCBI taxonomy): domain Eukaryota; kingdom Metazoa; phylum Chordata; class Actinopteri; order Aulopiformes; family Paralepididae; genus Notolepis; species Notolepis coatsorum. Next base: position 235,477,208 of record NC_140165.1, on the reverse strand, counting down.
GTTGTTCAGTTTTATAAAGAACGTTGGTATTCAGTTTTATAAAGAATGTTGGTATTCAGTTTTATAAAGAACGTTGTTGTTCACTTTTATAAAGAACGTTGTTGTTCAGTTTAATAAAGAACGTTGGTATTCAGTTTTATAAAGAACGTTGGTATTCAGTTTTATAAAGAACGTTGGTATTCAGTTTTATAAAGAACGTTGGTATTCAGTTTTATAAAGAACGTTGGTATTCAGTTTTATAAGGAACGTTGGTATTCAGTTTAATAAAGAATGTTGGTATTCAGTTTTATAAAGAACGTTGGTATTCAGTTTTATAAAGAACGTTGTTGTTCAGTTTTATAAAGAACGTTGGTATTCAGTTTTATAAAGAACGTTGGTATTCAGTTTTATAAAGAACGTTGTTTTTCAGTTTTATAGAGAACGTTGGTATTCAGTTTTATAAAGAACGTTGGTATTCAGTTTTATAAAGAACGTTGGTATTCATTTACAGTACATTTACAAATATCTCTCAAATCATATTTTCTTTTCATGTATCGAAAAATACATTTGCCCCCCATCCGGGAGTAACTTTGCTTTAGCGCTGTACATTATTCTCATCATTTTATAATAAACTTTTATAAAGAACGTTGTTGTTCAGTTTTATAAAGAATGTTGTTGTTCAGTTTTATAAAGAACATTGTTGTTCAGTTTTATAAAGAACGTTGCTATTCAGTTTTATAAAGAACATTGTTGTTCAGTTTTATAAAGAACTTTGGTAATCTGTTTATAAAGAACATTGTTGTTCAGTTTTATAAAGAACTTTGGTATTCTGTTTATAAAGAACGTTGTTGTTCAGTTTTATAAAGAACGTTGTTGTTCAGTTTTATAAAGAACGTTGGTATTCAGTTTTATAAAGAACGTTGGTATTCAGTTTTATAAAGAACGTTGTTGTTCAGTTTTATAAAGAACGTTGGTATTCAGTTTTATAAAGAACGTTGGTATTCAGTTTTATAAAGAACGTTGTTTTTCAGTTTTATAGAGAACGTTGGTATTCAGTTTTATAAAGAACGTTGGTATTCAGTTTTATAAAGAACATTGGTATTCATTTACAGTACATTTACAAATATCTCTCAAATCATATTTTCTTTTCATGTATCGAAAAATACATTTGCCCCCCATCCGGGAGTAACTTTGCTTTAGCGCTGTACATTATTCTCATCATTTTATAATAAACTTTTATAAAGAACGTTGTTGTTCAGTTTTATAAAGAACGTTGTTGTTCAGTTTTATAAAGAACATTGTTGTTCAGTTTTATAAAGAACGTTGCTATTCAGTTTTATAAAGAACATTGTTGTTCAGTTTTATAAAGAACTTTGGTAATCTGTTTATAAAGAACATTGTTGTTCAGTTTTATAAAGAACTTTGGTATTCTGTTTATAAAGAACGTTGTTGTTCAGTTTTATAAAGAACGTTGGTATTCAGTTTTATAAAGAACATTCTCCAAAGTAGTTTTTAGAATAGAATGATTCACAGACACGATGGCTACCTGCCAATGTGATTATAATATAATTTACAGATTTACCTTCTGACGGCCAGAACGGACGGCTTCTGGCAGGTCACCTAGTCATTCCAGGCCCCACTGCCGAGCTGTTGAAGTTATATATGTCAGCTTTAAGACATGCCGCATGCCCTGAAGACGTCTCATCCAGGGCGCAGGCGAGAGCAGGAGCAATAGGGAGGTGTAGTCTGATGTCACCGCCCGTGCGGTCCACCCGTATAGGGATTTAACATTGTGAAAATGGATTATCGGCTATTGTAACAATTCTGCCTCATGAACATTGAAAAGCTTTCCATATTTGCACAAAATGAGTTCCCTTCTATCACTAACATTATTGTTTAAGCATTTTCTGTGATTTATTTTTATGGTTAATTGCGAATATTTTCATGTTGAGCTATAGATTGTGGATGAATACACACAGAAAGGTACACCATGCAAATGTTCATGCTTTATTTGTTTTAAACGAGACAATTTAGAAATGGGCAATGGGGAAATACGTTGCAATTTTGCGAGGTGGACCGGCCGGAAACAGCCGGGAAAGTTATCTGGCAAACGCCGGGAGTGTACAGATAGATTTTCCTTCAATTCGTATAATTTTCTTTTTATTTTAGCTTTATTTTACCAGGTAGTCACTTGAGATCAAAGATCTATTTTTCTAGCAAGACCTGGCCAAAATGGCAGCAAAACAAAAACAAACATACAAATACACAAAACACAGACAGAGACATACTGTAAAAGGCAAAGTGGGGCAAGGGGATACATTTGAGCTGCAGCAAACAAGATTGAATAGGATTGGGGGAGATTGGAGGGTAGGGTAAAAAGGTAGAAAGAGGATGGAAGGTGAGGCTTTGCAGGAGGTTGCTGGGGAGAGAAGGTCAAGTTAAAAATATAAAATATAACACCACATTATGCAGTGAAGCATCGACATTCTCCCATCTCATTCTTTAAAATGCCCTTAATTTGAACTTTAAAATCAGATATAATAATAATAATAATAATAATAATAATAATAATAATAATAATAATAATAATAATAATAATAATAATAATAATAATAATAATAATAATAATAATAATAATAATAATAATAATAATAATAATAATAATAATAATAATAATAATAATAATAATAATAATAATAATAATAATAATAATAATAATAATAATAATAATAATAATAATAATAATAATAATAATAATAATAATAATAATAATAATAATAATAATAATAATAATAATAATAATAATAATAATAATAATAATAATAATAATAATAATAATAAATACATTTTAAATAGCGCCTTACATTAGGAATCTCAAAGCGCTTTACATACATGGCATTATAGCATACAGACAAACACAGTACAGGGACAAACACAGTACATGAACTTTCACATTGACGACATAGTGGGGATAATACAGAGAGAGGGAGACAACTTAGAGACAAGACAGAGAAAAATGTTAAATAAATAATAATACTAAAGTATAGGTCTGTACAGATGTGAAAATGTAAGTCATGCAGGGGTTGGGGGGTCAGGAGTGTGGGTATGCAAGTTTGAACAGGTGGGTTTTGAGGTGGGACTTAAATGTTTCTACAGATGGGGCTTCTTTGATGTGTAATGGGAGTTGATTCCAGAGTCGGGGAGCAGCGGAGGAGAATGCTTTGTTTTCTGTGGATTTAAGGCGGTAGTGTGGTGTGCTTAGAAGGGCTAAGTTGGATGAGTGGAGTGAGCGGGAGGGAGTGTAGTGTTGAAGAAGGTTGTAGATGTAATCAGGTGCTAGGGAGTGGAGGGCTTTGTAAGGCTTTCCATGGTAGTGAACTGCTGTCTGTCTGATAGATAGGAGTGAAATAGGTGGAGAGCTGAGCCTGTGATGCCAACTGTATGTTCTAAACGGGAGAGTAGGATGTTGTGATCAATGGTGTCAAAAGCAGCGCTGAGGTCGAGGAGGATGAGTATGGAGAGAAAACCGGAATCTGAATTTAGCAGGATGTCATTGGTGACTTTAACAAGAGCAGATTCTGTGTTGTGATGTTTTCGGAAGCCTGATTGAAAGGGTTCAAAAAGGGAGTTGTTCTCTAGGTGGGTGTGGAGCTGGTTGGAGATAATCTTTTCAAGTGTTTTGGATAGAAATGGTAGGGTGGATATTGGTCTGTAATTACTGAGGGTATTGGGATCCAAATTGGGTTTCTTGATGAGGGGGGTGACAGCTGCTGTTTTCAGTAATGGGGGGAAAACACCAGATGAGAGGGATGTGTTGATGATGTGTGTGATGGGGGGGCTGAGGGCAGAGATGCAAGATTTTGTGAGAGAGGAGGGAATAGGGTCAAGGAGACATGTTGTGGGTTTGGATTGCATTATAGTCTTGGTGACAGTATCTGTAGAAACTTCAGTGAAGTGTGAGAGTTTGGTGCCTGTGAATATAGGATCTGGGGGGGGCTGGGTGTGCTGGGCGGTGTTGGGTAAGATATCTTTTCGAATGTTGTCAACTTTGTTGATAAAAAAGTTCATGAAGAGGTTACATTGGTCAGTGGATGCTGGGAGTGTGGCTGGTTTAACTGGTGCAATGAGAGTGTTGATGGTGGAAAAAAGAGACCTGGGGTTGTTGCGTCGTGTTTCAATCTGGGTGGAGTAGTATTGGGATCTGGCAGTTTGCAGGGCTTTAGAATAGGACTGTTGATGGGACTGATAGGCAAGAAGGTGGATATTTGAACCAGTTTGCAAACA
>NC_140165.1:235446245-235470245 GCF_963971535.1 Notolepis coatsorum | reverse complement strand
AACTGAATACTGCAGTGAGGAAAATTGTGGGTCATTCTAGGTCAGTGAGTAATTTCTAGGTCAGGTGCACTAGCACACACGCACGCACGCACACACACACACACACACACACACACACACACACACACACACACACACACACACACACACACACGCACGTTTGGATGGCAGCTCCTTTTGGTCAATGCAGACAAAATTATTTTATATATTCAGGCTGTGCGCCGTTACATTTGCGCCGTTCACGAGTCCTTAAAAAAACGCTTACATTTTTGGATTTTGAGCGTGAGAAATAGTAGGTGTGGCGTGAGAAGCGTACGGAGAGGGAGGTTTGCGCGCATCTCGCCCCCAAAGCGTGAGAGTTAGCCTGGGTGACCAAAGGATGTGGTGCGCTGGCTCATTGGTCTCCCCTGAGGCCATGGTAAGACCTTGAGACGGAGACAGTGGAGGACAGAGGACATGGGAAACGGCAGGAGGAGGATAGCGACCGCATGTCGGATCATCTGTCGATCATGAAGGGCGACTGGACAAGCAGGTGACGGTGTCACTGGATGAGGCTTGAGTGCACAACGCTGTTGTCAAGCCTCCCAAACTCCATTGCTGCTTCCACATGACACACTACATACTATGTTGCATACACTTTTCAGTATGTGATCTGTTGGTATGCAAAAACAGTATGCGACAGCGGGTTTGTATGCATGCCAAAAGCATCAACATTAAGCGTGGAGCAGATGGTTGCTACATGACCGTTTCAATCTCACAATTCCTGCGTCAGGTCATTTCCTGTGTTAATTACAGTTCCTGGTCAGCAAGAAAATCCCAAAGAAACAACAACATACTGCTCCCTGAAGAATCGGTGTATACAATACTGTATATACTCATGATTAGCATAGCTAGCAAGTGGAAACAGCTGCCGCTGAACTTTTCTTCTTCTGGTGTTATGAGCGGCCATGTCCATCTGGGGGTGCAAGTCCTCCAAATATGTTGTATGTTTATTTTACCAGGTAGTCACTTGAGATCAATGATCTCTTTTTCGAGCAAGACCTGGCCAAAATGGCAGCAAAACAAAAACAAACTGGGATCGTAAGCTGTAAAATGGGTTTGATGTGATGGTGAGGTATGAACCGAGGTAAAAAGGGAGCTGACCAATAATTGCTTTATAAATGAAGGTGTACCAATGAAGCAGTCTAGGGGCAGTCAAGGACGGCAGTTAACTTTAGCATCTACTGTACAGTAGATCCATGTACTGAACGGCAAGCTTGGTATGACGTACATACTTTATGTAGTACATGTAACGTTATAACCCTTTCACTACCACACTACCAAAGGGTTAACCCTTTCACGGCGACAATACAGAAGGTTAACACTTTCACTGCCACACGACAAAGGGTTAACGCTTTCCACTCTACAGAAGGTTAACCCTTTCACTACCACACTACAGACGGTTAACCCTTTCACTACCACACTACAGACGGTTAGACCGTCTGTGGTGGTAGTGAAAGGTTAACCTTCTGTAGTGTGGTAGTGAAAGGGTTAATGCATTCGGAAGCAGCCCATGTGACTGTGGTCTGGTCACCAGAACAGACTCTTTCATTCTGCTGAACAGCTTGGGCTCTTGGGGCCGATAAACAAAAACACATTGCAGGAAATCCTGTAATTTCATGACTTGGCCTCAGTTTAGACAATAGGAATTATAATTAATTACAAATAAAAGTTGCATTCTTATATAGAAATATGACTGGGGGAAAAGAAGTAGGAGAAGACAGAGAAACGCCAAGGCACTTACAAGAGTTGATCATTCCCGCCAAACTTTCAGACTAAAAACACACTTCTTCAATCAATATCTGAAAAATATATATATCATAATAATCAATCTGATCATTCAATATCTATTTTTTTTTTATAAAAATACTACTGTACTGTCTTTTACTAGTATGCACTCTGCTACTAAGTAATCAACCTTGCCTATATTACTACCTACCATGCTAATATGTCTCTACTACTATGCACTCAAGACTGTAGGACTTCTGCTGACCTGTTGATTGATTGATTGATTGAAAATTGTATTATCAGATTGCAGAATGGGTACAATACAGTACAGCTCAATACACACAATTGTTAAGGGGATGCAGACCAGAGAATGACTTTCGTCTTGTTTACATCAGGGTCCCCCATTTCAATTCATCATAACATATATGACATACATGACATACAGGTAGACAGTACAGTTCTGTTTGTACAGAACTTCAGTTCGGATAAAAGCGTCAGCTAAATGCCTAAATGTAAATGTAAATGAGAGACAGAGAAACATCAAGGCAGTTCATCAGAGGAAAATAGTTTAAACTAACTAAACATCCTCCTCTATATAGAATACTGGTTACTAATAATAATAATAATAATAATAGATCAAATTTATATAGCGCCTTTCATAGAAATCAAGGTCGCTTCACAATCAGGACAAAAAATAGGGCAAGGAAAATAGGGGGGGGGGGGAAGGGGGGGATGAGGGAAGGTAAGGGATAATGGACCTAATCTAATCTAAACTAACTGATGGGGAAAAGCCTTGGTGAAGAGGTGTGTTTTTAGAGCGGATTTGAAGGTGTCCAGGGTTGGGGCGTTGCGGATTTCGGGGGGGAGAGAGTTCCAGAGGGTAGGGGACGCCACGCTGAAGGCTCTGTCCCCAAAAGTCCGTAACCTGGTGCGAGGGATGGAGAGGAGACCCAGATCAGAGGATCGTAGGTTCCGGGATGGAGTGTACTGGTGGAGGAGATCAGACAGGTATCGGGGGGCGAGGGCATGGAGGGATTTGTAGGTGAGGAGCAGGAGCTTGAAGGTGATGCGGAACTTGACTGGAAGCCAGTGGAGGTGGATGAGGGTGGGGGTGATGTGCTGCCAGGGCTTGGTGTGAGTGAGAACCCTGGCAGCTGAGTTCTGAACATACTGTTATATGTTACTGATTATTATACAATGGCATGCAAATTTCTCGATTCTGATTGGCTGAAACAGTCAAGTTACACGTGGGTATTTGTTATAACCCCCACTCTTGGTCCCAGGACCCACCCACAACCGAATTACTATCACTCCACTGTGCAAGTTTTTAGAAGTGAAAGCAAGATGGCGGACAATAAACGTTACGAAAATCAAAAACGATTCTGTCACAGCGAATGTGTTAGTTTCTTACACAATGTTGGATTATGTAATTAGTGGGTCATGAGTCGTTGTGGAACAAAATAAATATTGCGCGAATTGATTGATTGATAGATAGATTGCAAATTGTATTACTGTCCGCCTTGTTTCCAACTGGTTAAGCTTGGGCACTCTTTCTAAATCGCCCTCTTTCGAAGTTGGTTATGCTTAGAGTTTATCTTTAGAGCAGGGCGATAGACCACCAGCCCTGATTCCAAACTCTAAGCTTAACCAATTTCGAAAGTTGTTAGTAACTGTCTAACTGCATATATAACTGTCTCCACTAGAGGGCGCTCTAGGCGGAGCCACTCAGGAACACCACCAGGTGGTGAGTATAAATAGAGATGTCTCCTCCCACTCTTTCTCTTTCCCCCCAGACTCTCAGTGAGAGGAGAACTCTAGAACTGCTGCTCATACCATGTGAATAAATAAACCACGCCAGTTAAAGGCTAAAGATAGAAACCATGCCTCTTGACCACATTATTGTCGCCCTATAGCCGGATTCTGTCAACAGGTTATGGGCCCAGATAACGCCGGGGCGAAATAATAAGGGTAGCAAGCTTAGCTAAAGTATAGGCTAGGTTAGCGCCGGGAGCACCGCGTGGCTAGACGCTAGGCCAACAAGAGCTAAAGCTACGCCTACCATCAACGAAGAGGATGGAAAACAAGGGAAGGGGCAAATGGCCCTCATTCAATGGAAAAGCAGAGGACTACGATCTCTGGGAAGAGCGCATGCTATGCTGCATGCACGGTGCAGGACTGAAGGAGACGATCCTGGCAGCCCCCACGGGAGACCTGACAGCAGAAGAGCAAGCCCTGGACGACCAGCGTAACGCAGACGCGTACTGTGAGTTAGCGCCACTGCTCGACGACACCAGCTTGGGGCTGATATTCCGTGACACTAAAGACAAAGGCAGAGAAAGCCTGGAGGTGTTGAGAGAGCATTACATCGGGCGAGGAAGACCCCGAGTCGTGGCCCTCTACATAGCACTAACCCTGAGGAAGGGGCACACCGAGACTGTGACCGAATACGTCAACAGAGTGGAGCAGATCACGACGCCATTGAGGAGTGCAGGAGAAGCACCAAGCGATGGGCTAATGATGGCGATGATGATGAGAGGACTACCGGAGCTGTACAAACCGTTCACACTCCTGGTAACACATGGTTCAACGGACATGACGCTGGGACAGTTCAAGGCCAAGTTAAGAAACTTCGAGGCCTCAGAAGATACCCACCCAGCCGCCGCGGAGGCGGGAGAGAGGGTGCTAAAGGCCCGAGCGACGCCAAGGGAGAGGACCAGGACCATGGCGGAACTGGCGTGTTGGCGATGCGTAGAGAAAGGCCATCGGAGAAGCGACTGCACAAAGACTGTCTGGTGTAGCTTCTGCAAATCCACGGGGCACAGAGACAGAGCGTGCATGAAGAAACACGACCAGAGCACGCGATACACGCATGGACAAGATGACGGCCATGGACGAGACGGCGGCCACGGAAAAAATTGCGGCTACGGACAAGATGGCGGCTGTGGACAGGATGACGGCGACGGTCGACGTGAGACGGATCGAGACGACGCCCGGAGAATAACGCGACAAGAAGACTGCGCTTTCGGGGCGCGGACGCCGTGCATCGCCGGACCGGCCCAGCTGCAGCGGGCCCAGAGGAGGGGACTGATCGTGGACACAGGTGCGTCGTCCCATGTCATCAACGACAGGAGTCGGTTGAAGAACTTTGACGACACTTTCCACCCGGAGAGGCACAGCATGGAGCTGGCAGACGGGAGACGCACCTACAGGTTGGCGCAAGAGAGAGGAGACGCACAGGTATGCCTCACGGACAGTAGGGGGCGCCGGCGTACAGTGACGTTAAAGAACGCTCTCTACGTACCATCGTTCCCACAAGGACTATTCTCTGTAATAGCTGCTACTGCAAGCGGTGCCAAGGTATTCTTCGATAAAGGTAAACATTTTCTTGTAGAACCTGACGGGACACGGTTTGACATAAAGATGTACCAGAGAATATATTATCTGCAAACGGAGTGTAATGACAACGACAAGTGTAATGATAATAATGATATGTGTAGCGTGACGGCCAGTCACGATATTCAGACATGGCACGAGATTATGGGTCATTGTAATTACGAGGATTTACTGAAACTGCAAGCAGTGACAGAAGGCATGCACATTGAAGGTGAAAAGCGTAGACCTGACAAAAATTGTGCAGTGTGCAAAACGGGGAAGTTTACTCAACCGAGAAACAGAAATCCCACAGAAAAAGTAAGGGTACCACTTGCATTAGTTGACACGGACCTAGCCGGCCCAGTAAGCAACGAGTCCATAGGAGGCTTTAGATATGTACAGTCTTTTACAGATGTGTGCACAGGGGCAGTGTTTGTTTACTTTCTCAAAGCAAAGTGTGACACACTCCAGGCCAGGGAGAAATTCTTGGCAGACGTAGCCCTTATGGTAACGTAGGATGCTTGAGGTCCGACAACGAAACAGAGTTCACAAACAGAGAGTTCCAATCACTGTTGAGAAGGTACAAAATAAGACACGAGACGTCACGTCCATATCCCCCACACCAGAACGGAGTGGCAGAGAGGGAATGGCGCACCCTTTTCGAAATGGCTAGGTGTAAGCTAGTAGATAGTAACTTACCTAAGAGCCTATGGCATTATGCGGTGCAAGAAGCCGCTTACACCAGAAACAGGTGCTTTAATAAGCACTCGGGCACCACCCCGTATACAGCACTGACAGGAAAAGAAGTGTAATCTCACCAGAATGCACCGATTTGGATCAGTGTGTTATGCGTACCTGCAGGACAGGGGAAAGCCTGAGTCCAGATGTGTAAAAGGACTTTTTGTAGGACACGACAAGGGAAGCCCCGCTTTCCTAGTTTATCATCCTGGTAAAGGGAGAGTGCAGAAACACATGCTAGTCAAGTTTGTCACAAAGGCAACATGCGAGAGCGAGACACAGACAGAAAAGCCAGAGCTGGACTCCAGGATAAGGTGTGTAGAAACAGAGACACATCAGCCCAGTGTACTTAGTACGGTCGTGCAGGCAGACAGTCAGCCACCCCCAGAGGGCGATGACGAGGAGCACCCGAGGGTGACATCAAGTGCCCCAAGCAGTGGGAGGTATCCCTCAAGGGAACACAAACCCCCAAAGTATCTGACAGACTATGCCCGGAAAGGGAGTGACGAGGAGGACAGTACACCTACCCCTGTTGATTACGGCTACAGTGTAGTCAGTGGGGTACCCCCGACATTTAAAGAGGTCACATTGTCCCCAGAATCAAGTAAATGGGGGAGAGAAAGCAATGAGGAAATGAGGTCCCTAGAGGACCACCACACCTTTGCTCCGGCCAAGTTACCAGAGGGCAGACAGACAGTGGGAGGGAAATGGGTGTATTCAACCAAGTTACCAGAGGGCAGACAGAGAGTGGGAGGGAAATGGGTGTATTCAATCCAGGAGGGTATTGAAGGCCACGACAAATACAAAGTATGGTTCGTAGCAAAATTGCTTAAATGCTGAAGGAGGGTACTCCATGTTTAAATACTGAAGGAGGGTGACTAACTGCTTAAATGCTGAAGGAGGGTGGCTACACTGTTTAAATATGGGAGTAGAATCCAGGTTTAAATACCTGATTAGAGTCCATGTCTAAATACTGAAATGGATCCTATGTTTAATTCCATGTTAAAGTACAGAGGTGTCCATGTCATACTGAAATGGATCCTATGTTTAATTCCATGTTTATGTACAGAGGTGGATGACTTACCATGTTCTCAATGATTTAACTATGTGGGAAAGACCCTGAAACGTTTAGACATGTAAGAATGTAGATCAAGGGAAACACCATGTGATCAAAAACTAGACTATCAGGAGGATGCTCAGAAACTGACAGATGTAAAAATGTACAGAGAAGCTGTGGGTAGCCTCATTTATTTAACAATGTGTACCCGCCCTGACCGATGGTTTGTAGTGAGTAGACTGTCACAGCATTTTGCTGACCCCACAGAGGAGCATTGGATTACAGCCAAACATGTCTTTTGTTATCTTAAAGGTACAGCAGATAAACAACTGTGTTTCAGAAAGAGCAGCGAGGGTCTAGGACTTAAAGCCCACAGTGATGCAGACTGGGCAGCTGACACCACATGTAGAAGGAGTACCACAGGATATTGTGTGAGTTTGAACACAGACAGCTCACTGGTTTCGTGGAAAACAAAGAAGCAGCCCACATTGGCACTATCAACTTGTGAAGGCGAATATATGGCTCTAGCTATGACCATACAGGAGTGTATTTATCCAGAACAACTGCTAGAAGTGATGGAGATAAGATTATGAGTATATTGCTTAATATGTAATAGGTAATTGGAATGTATCCTCTATACCAAATATGGTGGTTTTTGAAGATGAGGGGCGTTTTGTCAACATCATTTAAAAATGATGGACACTGTGTATATATGAAGGCTGTTGTTTATGAGGGCAACCAGGGAACCATTGTGATTGCTAGGAACCCAGGGTGTCGACATAGATGTAAACATGTCAATATAGAAAATATCATCTCATCAGATCTGTCATCAGAGAAGAAAGAATGACACTGGTTTACTGTCCAACGGACGACAGGGTAGCAGACACTATGAGGAAACCTGTTCCAAATTAAAATTGAAGGGATTTGCAAGGGTCATAAGAAAATGTATTCAGTGTTGATTCAATACACCCGAGTAAAATGTCCTATGACTTGGAGATCTCTTCCGCCACTGTATCTGCCATATTAGAAATGTCACTTCCCGCCTATCTGAAACAGTATTTTGCCAGTTTACTTGATGCGGATGTGAAATGTTGCATATACCGTTAGTAGATCCATAAAAGTAGTAAATACATTATCCATATTTTAATAACAATGCCAAAAATTTGAAATGCAATCGTCAAATTTATTTTATTGGGTCAAGACCAGTAACAAAAACAAAAATAATCTCTTACCACGGTAATACTGCTGATATTTTACTCATGTATACGGGCAAATTGGTAATCAGGAGATTAACATAAACACCACCATATCCTATCCAAGACTGTAATTGGATATTGGCTAGTATCTGGAATATTCATAAGCATATTAACAATCATTGTAAAAACAAGGACAAGTAGTCTAGAAAATGGAATAATTTACTGCCCCATTAAAAAAAAAGTTATTACTCAGGTTGGTGCCAATAAATATACTGCAATGGGACCCTTACAGTGTGTAGACCTTTCTTTCATGTTTACACTTTACTGCCCTCCCCTCAGACGCAGGACAAGGTGGAGAGTGGATTCTTTCTGGATGTTGTAGTCGGACAAGGTGCGGCCGTCTTCCAGCTGCTTGCCGGCAAAGATCAGCCTCTGCTGGTCTGGGGGAATTCCTTCTTTGTCCTGGATCTTGGCCTTGACATTCTCAATAGCATCACTTGGCTCAACCTCTAGGGTGATGGTTTTGCCGGTGAGGGTCTTCACAAAGATCTGCATGCCTCCCCTCAGACGCAGGACAAGGTGGAGAGTGGATTCTTTCTGGATGTTGTAGTCGGACAAGGTGCGGCCGTCTTCCAGCTGCTTGCCGGCAAAGATCAGCCTCTGTTGGTCTGGGGGAATTCCTTCTTTGTCCTGGATCTTGGCCTTGACATTCTCAATAGCATCACTTGGCTCAACCTCTAGGGTGATGGTTTTGCCGGTGAGGGTCTTCACAAAGATCTGCATGCCTCCCCTCAGACGCAGGACAAGGTGGAGAGTGGATTCTTTCTGGATGTTGTAGTCGGACAAGGTGCGGCCGTCTTCCAGCTGCTTGCCGGCAAAGATCAGCCTCTGCTGGTCTGGGGGAATTCCTTCTTTGTCCTGGATCTTGGCCTTGACATTCTCAATAGCATCACTTGGCTCAACCTCTAGGGTGATGGTTTTGCCGGTGAGGGTCTTCACAAAGATCTGCATCTCTGCACCTGTACAGTAAAAAAAAAAAAAAAAAAAAAAAAAAAAAAAGTGCAACACGTTATATAGATCCACAAATCAAGCATACATTTCAGGCAAGCCCACTGCAAACCTAGTCATAATCTCAAATAGCATTATCTTACAGCTATAGCAGTACTAGGGTGGGTGGGGGGGCTGATAATTGATTCTATTTTCTAAGATAAATTAAAGATAATCAAAAAATCTATTTTTAGTGTTGTGATATGGTTTTGACTATCATAAGCCAAGAACTAAGATATACCTGGCTAAATCCAACAGATGGCAAAGATTAGCAGAGGAGAATGACTCATGACAAATACAATATTTGTAAGGTGTATAGTAATCTAGACTAGACAATTCCGCGCTGGGAATATGTGAAAGTGTGGGTGATGCCTGTGCACCGCCAGCCAACGGGAGAGGGTCTGTATTGTCTCTCTATTGACATCACAACGGAACATGTTTGAGTTCAATTTGAATAGTATAAATAATAAGTTTGGTAAGGCTATCCCCGAAGCCTGTTTTTGGGATTCAAACTTCGTCAGGGTTTTTCGAACCTTCGTTTTGAATAAAAAAATTAAATAAAAAAAAGTATTCTCATTTTTTTTATAATTTTTTTTTTATTATCCTCAAACTAAATCCTCAATTTGAATAAAGTGATTAATCTGATTAAATTAGTATTTTTTCTTTTATTAAATCAACTTTCCAGCCCCCTGTCAACTGTCAACCTGAATTAACATTCAGTATTCAATATTGTCTGATTCAATATTAACATTCAGTATTCAAGTAGAACAGCTAGCTAGCCGTTGTGGACACTCACCTTTCCACAGCAAAACGTGAGTGTTTGAGTTGTTGGTTGAGAAATGCAGGCTTCAATCTCTGTTGTTTAGTCTATCTGTTCAGTACTGTTCAGTCCTGTTTCAAGATGCACAATGAGATCTTCTTCTTCTTCTTCTTCTTCTTCTTATTTGAATTTCTGGCAGAGTAGACGCATCGTGGCGTATTACTGCCCTCCGCAATTCTTTTTATGGGCTCTTCTTCTTCTCCTTCTTCTCCTTCTTCACCTTCTTTTTCTTCTTCTACTGGACCCCGTCATCAACTACATTGTCCATTGGAGTGCAGCTACTGCTGCTACTTCCTGCCTGAGCCCCCCTCCGCGGGACCCTCCTTGCCCCCTGCTATCTTATCCTGGGCTGCTTTGTCCCTCGCAGCCTTGTCCCTCGCAGCCCCCTCAGCCAATTCATTACACACCTCCTTCCAGTCCAGACCTTCCAATCCCAGATGTTGAACCGCTATCCTAACAATCATCTTCACCATCTCTGTTCTACCCTTAGCCTCTGCCATACCAGTAACTACCCCTGCCACGAAGGCCACAATACCTAATTTCTCCTCCCTTCCCCTCTCTCTTTCCACCTGCTCTACCCTCACTGCCAAATGCCCTCCTTCAACCCCCTGCACCCTTTCTTGGCTACCCTGTCCTGCCCTGCTAACCGCCCCAGCATACGTCAACTTACCCTCCCTTCTCTCTCTCCGATCCGCGACCTCCTTCATCATCACCTCGCACCCCCGAAACGCTACACTATGCTCCCCACCACAACTACAGCACTTCGGCTTCACTCCCTCTCCACACTTCCCATATTCATGTTCCCCGCCACACCTAGCGCACCTCATCCCCTTCCTACACGTAGTAGCTATATGGCCAAACCCCTGGCACCTATAGCACCTAAGAGGATTATGAACAAATTCCCTAACCCTATACATCCTACTCCCTACAAACACCTCCTTAGGAACAACCCCACCCTCAAACGTAATCACTACCGTCCCCGTCACTGCCCTCTCTGCTCCCCTCTTCATCCTTTCTGCACTCTTAACTATGCCATTACGCCCGTTCTCCCTTAGCTCTTCCACCATCTGCTCTACTATAACCTCGACCGGTACCCCAGCTATCACCCCCTTACATCCCCCCCCCCTCTTCTCCCCTACTCTCGCCACCTTACTTATACCCACCCCCCCAATGCTCTGCATCTTCCTAGCCACCTCCACCTGCCCCTCACTACCACACCCTACGGCCAGATTCCCATCCCACAAAACGTTCACGTACTTTACCTCTCCTAATCGCTCGGCAATGAGTTTGGGCCACTCGAGCCTACCTACTTTCCTCTCATCCCTCTCCCCCTCAAGCCTGACCACTATATGGAGAGAATTGTTGAATATATATAGAACACAAATGTTCTAGAATGTTTGATTATGACATCATACTGTGCCATCGCAAATGTTCTAGAATGTACTATTATGACATCACAACGGAACATGTTTGAGTTCAATTTGAATAGTATAACATCACAATAGTATAGACATCACAAATGTTCTAGAATGTCTATTATGACATCATAATGTGACATCATAAATGTTCTAGAATGTCTATTATGACATCACAAATGTTCTAGAATGTTCTATTATGACATCATACTGTGATATCGCAAATGTTCTAGAATGATCTATTATGACATCATACTGTGACATGACAAATGTTCTAGAATGTTTGATTAATTTATGACATCATACTGTGACATCACAAATGTTCTAGAATGTCTATTATGACATCATAATGTGACATCATAAATGTTCTAGAATGTCTATTATGACATCATACTGTGCCATCACAAATGTTCTAGAATGTTCTATTATGACATCATACTGTGAGATCGCAAATGTTCTAGAATGATCTATTATGACATCATACTGTGACATGACATCACAACGGAACATGTTTGAGTTCAATTTGAATAGTATAAATAATATGTTTGGTAAGGCTGTCCCCGAAGCCTGTTTTTGGGATTCAAACTTCGTCAGGGTTTTCCGAATGGACGTTCGAACCTTCGTTTTTAATAAAAAAAATTAAATAATATTTTTTTTTTTGTATCCTCAAACTAAATCCTCAATTTCAATAAAGTGATTAATCTGATTAAATTAGTCTTTTTTCTTTTATTAAATCAACTTTCCAGCCCCCTGTCAACTGTCAACCTGAATTAACATTCAGCATTCAATATTGTCTGATTCAATATTAACATTCAGTATTCAAGTAGAACAGCTAGCTAGCCGTTGTGGACACTCACCTTTCCACAGGAAAACGGTAGGCAAGGCACCTTGGTTGTTGGTTGAGAAATGCAGGCTTCAATCTATGTTGTTTAGTCTATCTGTTCAGTACTGTTCAGTCCTGTTTCAAGATGCACAATGAGAGCTTCTGAGAGAATTGTTGAATATAGAACACAAATGTTCTAGAATGTTTGATTATGACATCGCAAATGTCTATCTGTGACATCGCAAATGTTCTAGAATGTACTATTATGACATCATACTGTGACATGACATCACAACGGAACATGTTTGAGTTCAATTTGAATAGTATAAATAATGTTTGGTAAGGCTGTCCCCGAAGCCCGTTTTTGGGATTCAAACTTCGTCAGGGTTTTTCGAACGGACGTTCGAACCTTCGTTTTTAATAAACAAAATTAAACGGGACCTGCATTGCTATTCCTAGCACTATTTGGGCAACTTTACACAATTCCTGTGAGTCTATGAAAGACATCTGTAAGGTTTATTTAAAAAAAAAAATCATTGTTTTATATTTCTAATGGAGTACTCAAAAGCATCATTTTCCAGCCTCAAGATTTCAGCCTGTTATTGGCTGGGCTCCGCCCATAAGCACTTTCAGTGACAGTCATCCACACAGTCTGCAAGTGGCAGACAGAGAGACAGAGACAGAGAGACAGAGAGAGAGAGAGAGAGAGAGAGAGAGAGAGAGAGAGAGAGAGAGAGAGAGAGAGAGAGAGAGAGAGAGAGAGAGAGAGAGAGAGAGAGAGAGAGAGAGAGAGAGAGAGAGAGAGAGAGAGAGAGAGAGAGAGAGAGAGAGAGAAAGCACAGCCAGTGCAACACATTTAAGAGCCTTCACTGGTTAATTTTACGGTTTAAGTAAATGTATTCAGTGTTGATTCAATACACCCGAGTAAAATGTCCTATGACCTGGAGATCTCTTCCGCCACTGTATCTGCCATATTAGAAATGTCACTTCCCGCCTATCTGAAACAGTATTTTGCCAGTTTACTTGATGCGGATGTGAAATGTTGCATATACCGTTAGTAGATCCATAAAAGTAGTAAATACATTATCCATATTTTAATAACAATGCCAAAAATTTGAAATGCAATGGTCAAATTTATTTTATTGGGTCATGACCAGTAACAAAAACAAAAATAATCTCTTACCACGGTAATACTGCTGATATTTTACTCATGTATACGGGCAAATTGGTAATCAGGAGATTAACATAAACACCACCATATCCTATCCAAGACTGTGACTATTGGCTAGTATCTGGAATATTCATAAGCATATTAACAATCATTGTAAAAACAAGGACAAGTAGTCAAGAACATGGAATAATTTACTGCCCCATTAAAAAAAAAGTTATTACCCAGGTTGGTGCCAATAAATATACTGCAATGGGACCCTTACAGTGTGTAGACCTTTCTTTCATGTTTACACTTTACTGCCCTCCCCTCAGACGCAGGACAAGGTGGAGAGTGGATTCTTTCTGGATGTTGTAGTCGGACAAGGTGCGGCCGTCTTCCAGCTGCTTGCCGGCAAAGATCAGCCTCTGCTGGTCTGGGGGAATTCCTTCTTTGTCCTGGATCTTGGCCTTGACATTCTCAATAGCATCACTTGGCTCAACCTCTAGGGTGATGGTTTTGCCGGTGAGGGTCTTCACAAAGATCTGCATGCCTCCCCTCAGACGCAGGACAAGGTGGAGAGTGGATTCTTTCTGGATGTTGTAGTCGGACAAGGTGCGGCCGTCTTCCAGCTGCTTGCCGGCAAAGATCAGCCTCTGCTGGTCTGGGGGAATTCCTTCTTTGTCCTGGATCTTGGCCTTGACATTCTCAATAGCATCACTTGGCTCAACCTCTAGGGTGATGGTTTTGCCGGTGAGGGTCTTCACAAAGATCTGCATCTCTGCACCTGTACAGTAAAAAAAAAAAAAAAAAGAGTGCAACACGTTATATAGATCCACAAATCAAGCATACATTTCAGGCAAGCCCACTGCAAACCTAGTCATAATCTCAAATAGCATTATCTTACAGCTATAGCAGTACTAGGGTTGGTGGGGGGGCTGATAATTGATTCTATTTTCTAAGATAAATTAAAGATAATCAAAAAATCTATTTTTAGTGTTGTGATATGGTTTTGACTATCATGAGCCAAGAACTAAGATATACCTGGCTAAATCCAACAGATTGCAAATGTAGCAGGGTGGATTATCCCTGCTTCGTGGGAACTGTGGGGTGCGGTCAATAGGTAGCGAGACACAGTAGCACCCTGGCCAGCTGCACCTCCGTCTTTGGGGTCCGGAGCGTCAACTGGAGGCTGGTAGTGGGGGTGAATGAGGCCCAGGGTTTACAAACCTGGTCCGGTACTCTGGTCTTCCTCCCTCTCTCTGGAGTAGTCCGCAGTACTCCCCAACACACCCTCACCCTCCACAGTTGCCCCTTTTCCCTCCCACACCTACTGACCGGATGGTAGAGAAATAACTGGGTTCCCCCCGCAAGCAGTACCCTCCCTTATGTGAGACGACCAGAACCCTTACAATGGAAATGGAAAAGGTAGAATAGCAAGGGGTTACGATTACATATATTACCCGTAGCAAAGGGTTAGGGTTAGGGTTAGAAATAATGAAAGACACACACACAAGACTCCCATCTACATCCTTTACTGTTATTTAAAGACTGGTCATCTACAAATATTTAATAGCAATGGGTCCACGGAAGGTAGTTCTACTATTACTCAAGTTGTAATTCAATACCTTGCAAACACTTATATTGTACACCCACACAGTATAGACTCAGGTATTGCAGACCCAAAGTTAATAGACCCAGATATTGTAGACTTCAATATACTTGACTCCTTACCCACGTCTGGGCTAGTACCAATAATAATACCTCTTCTTAGGCTTTACTTATATGGCAGCGTTACGTTTACCCCCAAGAGGGGAAGGGTTAAATAGATGGGAAAGTAATATTACACACACATGGTATCACGCTCAAAGAAAAGGAAATAAAACCAAAGTGTGGGCCCACAATTACCAAAACAAAAGCCCTATGCTAATGCCGGCATGTAATGTTTATGGGGTACCCCTATGCACTGTGGTTAGCAAACACCAGCTTCGCCCGTAGGCTGCGACACACTGTGTAATGTACGATAGGATCCTGGGCGCCGAAGCCCTAATGTTTACTCTACCAAAATGGCGGCCGCGCCGCTCCACCACCGTCCTGGTGGCAAGATGGCGTCGAACACTCGCGCCGCAGGTGCTAGCAGGCGGAGCTATAGCAGAGAGGCAGTGCTGGCTGAGCTGGTGCTGGGCGAACTCTGCTGGTGGTAAAGAACTCCCCGTGTCCTGCAGGCAGCCTGGAGCAGGTGTGCTGCTGTTCTCCGGTGCAGACAGCTGTTGACGCCCGGGCAGACTGCTTGGATGTCCCGTACGTCTCTGGCACGCAGACTATACCGTCACTGTAACTAGGTATAACACGAGCAATGCTACTGTGATCCTTAGCCGCACGCTACTTATACCGCTCACTGTAACTAGGTATAACTCGACTCTTAGTGCCCGACTCTGCACTTAATGTTCATAATATCATAACACTGGTACTGCTAGGAGATCGTCTCCACTAGCCAGTACTTCCTATCACCCGTTGTCCTTTCCCGGGGCACTCCGGCATAAACGTCAGCAACGGGGCTGTCTAGAGCTCCCGTTAGCTGTGTCCTCTCGTGTTCAAGTTCACAGCCGAAGAGAACGACTTCCGCGGCACTTCTCCCTTTATCATCTCTCAGCTCTCTCCGCCACTCTCTGCCTGCTACTGCCCCCTGCTGGTCCCGCCTGCCAGTCACACAGGGAGACGCACTGTAAAATATGAATCAATACTGTCATTTATGATCCGTATTCACATGCTCTTGGGACGGGGACGTTTGTGTCATTGTTCGTGTGAATCAATGACACTAGTTAGAATGTCTTTGTGTACAAAAAGGGATATAAACACAGTCAGCAGTTCTGAATAATATACCATATTTTCCAGACTGCTACATTTCCCCCCACTTTGAACTTGCTAAGTCCTCTGCAAGTTAACAACAAAACAACAAAAACAAACGCATGCATGAAAACGGTCCTGAGACCAACAGTTTCACACATCGGTTGACAATTACACATTATGCCAACAGTTTTACACACTCCCTCAGGAGTTGGACACACTGTTCCGCGAACACGCTCTTGAGCACGTAGTCCTGGCGATACCGAGCGGGTAGCCGACCTCTGGTGCTCCTCTGGGGCCGAGCGGCCTCCACTCTGGGGGGTTCCACCTCCCCCGCCTCCGATTCCGTGTCGGATTCCTCAGTGTCTGTCGGCGGGTCCTGGACCACGGCCTCACCCTCCGGGGCCATCGATGGACCGCCCGCGGCCTCCTCTTCGACTCCGTCTCCGCCGCCTTCCCCCTCCTCTCCTGAAGGGGTCGACTCCACCTCTGACTCGGCGCTTACGGCCTCCTCAGGGGCGTCCCGCAGGGGACCGGGGTGGTTACACGCCCTAGGATGCGGTTCCCGCCGGTGCCCGAAAGCACCTCCGATGTCTGATTCGGACGAGCTCCGCGGTGCCACCGGGATCTGTCGAGGGGCCCTCCCCCGCACTTCCGGGTCAGAAGCCGGGAAGGGACAGGTCTTGAGCTGGTCTCGATGCACGGTCCTTTCTGGACCCCCTGCTTCGGGCCTGACCGTGAACACGGGCGTCCCTTCGTGGCTCTGCTTAACCACCACATATGACGTAGGCTCCCACTTGTCTTGTATCTTATTACGGCCCCGGATTCGGTGGTCGCGTATCAGGACCCGGTCTCCGGCCCGCAGGAGTGCACCTCTGCTCTTCCTGTCGTAAATTCTCTTGCGTCGATGGGATGCCTGCTTCGCCGTGGCCTCAGCGGCCTCCGCGGCGGCCTTTAGTCGCTCGTGGTGACTCTGCACCCACTCATCTAGGTCTGCCGCCCCCTCCTCAATGACGTCTCTGCCCCCTAGGACATCTCGGGGCATCCTAGCGTCCCTCCCGAAGAGCAGGTAGAAGGGAGAGTATCCAGTGGAGGAGTGCTCGTGGCAATTGTATGTAAGTACCAACTCGGGTAGGTGCTCCTTCCAGTCCCGCTTCTTCTCTGCGGGCAGACTACGCAGCATGTCGTGCATTGTCCGATTGAATCTCTCGCACTGCCCATTCCCCTGGGGATGGTAGGGCGTGGTGCGGCTCTTTGAAATCCCATACAGTCGGCAGAGCTCCTTGATGACGCTCGACTCGAAATTTCGCCCTTGATCGGCATGGAGTCGGGCAGGGCAACCGTAGTACACGAACCAGTACTTGATGATGGCAGCGGCGGTGGTCTTCGCAGTCTGGTCTTTGGTCGGTACGGCAATAGTGAATCTGGTAAACATATCGGTCAGCACCAGTACGTTCTCGTAGCCACCCACCGACCTCTCCAACACGGTGAAGTCCATGGCCAGGACCTCCATGGGGGCCGTCACGTTAGTGCAGGTCATCTGGGCCTGGGCTTTAGGGAACACGTCGCGGGCTAATGCACATCGCTTGCATCGCTTCACCCATTGCTTCACCTCTTCTGCCATTCCGATCCAGTAGTAACCTCGCCTCATCAGGACCACCGTCCCCTGTCCCCCGTAGTGTCCCGCGTCTTCGTGCTGGGTCTCGTAGATCCTCCTTCGCAGGGCTGTGGGCACCACCAGCTGGAGAACCTCCTCTCCATCCCGGGGATCGCTTACGCGCCGAAACAGCACTTGCTGATGCAGACGGAGTCGTTCCCACTGCCCGTATAACTTGCGGAGTTTCGGGTCTCCTTCCTTCAGCTGCACCTTAGTGGGGGGGACCCCCTGTGTCACCGCCCGCCACACCGGACCCAACTCGGGATCGTCCGCCTGGAGCTGCCGCATTTCCGCCCAGTCATATCCGCTGTTCCCCTTCTGTGCCGCTATCCGTCGTGCGCCGACACTCGAGACCTCCCGCGTCTCTGTCGGTCTCCCAGGGCACAGCAGGGCCCGCACTTCCTCCGCTGGGACCACGACGTAGCCCTCGCGGGCGACTAGGGCGGGGACGGACAATGGAGCGGCCCGTTCCTGGAGACCCTGACGGGTGTGGGTGCCAGCCGCGGCTATCATTAGGAAGTCTTTCTCAGTGTCTTCCACTTCAGGTTCTGATCGCATCGGCATGCGAGACAGAGCGTCTGCGTTCTGGTTGAGTCGACCAGGTTTGTAGTGCACCACGAAGTCATACTCCGCGAGCTGAGCGTTCCACCGCTGCTCCACTGCTCCCAGGTTGGCCGTGCCGAGGTGTCTCAACGGGTTGTGGTCGGTGATCACGGTGAACTGGGCGTACATCAAGAGGTCTCTGAACTTCTCGGTGACCGCCCACTTCAGGGCGAGGAGTTCCAGCTTGAACGCACTATAATTTTGGTCATTCCTTTCGGACCCACGCAGGCCTCGGCTCGCAAAGGCGATGACTCGCTCTACGCCCTCCTGTTTCTGACTGAGTACCGCTCCCAGTCCCAAGTAACTCCCGTCGGTGGTCACTATGAAGGGGAGCTGGAGGTCGGGGTAGGCCAGCACCGGGGGTGTCAAGAGGCACTGCCGCAGATGGTCGAAGGCCGTCTGACACTGCGGCGTCCACTTGAAGGCCTCGGGCCGGCCCTTGGCGAACCCCTTTTTTTCTTTCCCCATCAGGGCGTGCAGTGGCTGGGCCACCTGGGCGAAGTGGGGCACGAACCGCCGATAATAGGACAGGAACCCGATCGCCTGCCTCACTTCCTTCGCCGAGCGCGGCGCCGGCCAGTCCTCCAACGCCTTCACTTTGTCGGTGTCGACCTGTATGCCGGCCGCGGAGACCACGTGTCCCAGGAACTTGACTTCGGTCTTCAGAAGGAAGCACTTCCGGGGCTTGAGCTTGAGTCCATGCTCCCGAAGCCGTCCAAACACCAGGTCCAGCTTCTGACAGTGGCTCTCGAAGTCGCTGGCGAACACCAAGACGTCGTCTAGGTAGACGAGTAGGACGTCGAAGGCCAGGTCCCCCAGCACGGCGGTCATCAACCGCTGGAACGTCGCTGGTGCGTTACACAGTCCGAAGGGCATACGAGTCCACTGGTAGAGGCCGAAGGGCGTCGTGACAGCCGTCTTCTCTTGGTCTTCCTCTTTCACCGCCACCTGGAAGTAGCCGGCGGTGAGATCGAGCGAGGAGAAGATCTTGGCTTGCCCCAAGGCGTCTAGGGACTCCTCGATACGAGGTAGGGGGTAGGCATCCCGGTGTGTCACGTTATTTAGGCGGCGGTAATCGCAGCAGAACCGCACGGAGCCGTCTTTCTTTATGACGATCACGGCTGGTGACGCCCACGGACTGCAGCTCTCTACCAGGACACCCAGGTTCACCAGATCTTGCACGTGTCTCTTTACTTCTTGGAACACGTGGGGCGGTATTCGGCGGTGCCGTTGCTTGACCGGGTGTGCGTCACCAGTGGGGACGTAGTGTGTGACCGTGGTTGTGTAACCATAGTCCCCGTCGTCAACGGAGAACACCGCCTTGTGTTTCTCCAATACTTGATTCAGCCGGCTCACTTGGGCTGGTGTGAGATCCTGCAGGTTCGCCTGTACGTCCACGGCGAGCCTGTGGGTCTTCCCGTCCGGCTCTGCCTCTGGCGGGCTCGAGTCTCAATCGCCGTCACTCGGACGCCTCCGTCTACTTCCTCTACGGTCACCCTCTCCTGGGGCCGTACCTGACGGGGACAGTGAATCTCTGCCAGTCTGGACCGGGGTCGGAGCACAATCTCGACGTCGGTCGGGTTCAACACCCGCACAGGCACTGTCCCCTGTTGGGCGTAGGTCACCACGTTCGCCACCAATAGTCCGGGAGGCAGGTTGGCACTCGGCGTGTTCTCCAGCATCACGGGACGCCGCATCCCTGCTGTCGTCGCGCAACGGCCTGAGACGACCATTTCGCTGTGCGGGGGAATGACCACAGACTCTCTGCCGGCCACCTTGACGTACCCCATCTTTCCCGGGGCGGTACACTCTCGGCCTTCTTGGGCCAGGACGGCGACCACACGGCGGATGGCGATGCTTCTAGCTTCGACACGTCTTCGGGTCACCGGCCGCATCCCCTTGATCCCTGCGAACAGGCCATCTACTCCGCCGAGCACGTTCATGCCCAGCAGTCCCTGGACAGCGTCTCCTAGGTCCCCTCGGCCTGGGTCGTCTTTTAGTATGAATATGCATTTCCCCGTGAATGTCATATCTAGGCACTTCACTTCGGCGTAGAGACACCCCACCACTGGGATCTCCAACCCGTTGGCGGCGATGAGAGTGATCCAGTTGGCGGGGGTCAACTTCGACTTCGGGAAGTGTCTTTGAAAGTGGCTCTCGTACATGGTGGTGACTTCGGCGCCGGTGTCGAAGAGGCAGCGGGTCTCGACCCCGTCGATCTGGACGTCTAGAGTGAGGCATTCCCCTTGCGCGTCTTGCGTCTCGGTGCCCTCCGTGGCCGCGCCGGCGACTCCGGTTATGACGGCGTCGACTGTCCTTCGTGCTCCTGGTCGGTGCCCTGACGAGCCCGGAGCTTCGGGGTTGGGAGTAGAGGCGGGGCGTGGCTCGCCGGCCGAGCGGGGGCATTCTCTGCTGATGTGGCCCGGCTGATTGCAGGCATAGCAGATCAGCCGGCCGTCTTCGTCTCGGCGGGGTTCTCGCGTCGCGTCGTCTCGGCGTCGCCGTCCGGTGGCGCCTCTCCGGGGCGCGTCCCGCTCCCGTGAGAAGGTCTGAGCCAGTTGTTCCTGGCGCACGCCTAGTTGCTCCATTCCCGCCTGGATCTGCCGAATAGTCTCCCGCAGTGAGTCAACGCTCGGCGGGGTCTCCCGTCCCTCTCCAGCCGCGGCGTGGACTAAACCCCGGGGGGGACCCTTGTCGGCGGGGTGGACCAGCTCGTCCTCCGTCCAATCGATCGCCGCCTGCAGTACCTGGGGAAATGGCCGCGTCCCGTCCTCCCTCATGTACTTCCGCATTTCTCTCCTCAGGGCATCGTCCCTGAGGCCCACCACAAACCGCTCCTGCAGCAGGGCGGTGGCGTCGGCGACCAGCGCGGGCGCCCGACGTCGTAGGCGACGGATCCTCTCCTGCAGGTCGTAGGCGAACTGGCGTACGGTCTCTCCGGCGGCCTGTTTTCGGTCGAAGAACTCCCCCAGGCGGACGCTGACCGGGACCTTGTCCCCATAGGTTTCTTCGAGTATCTTGAACAAGGCTTCCGTGTCGGGGGCGGTTCCCTCCGTCAGGAAGCGTACCGTCTGCTTCGCCTCGCCTTTGAGGTGGAGCTGTACGACCTCCGCTTGTTCCTCCTCGGGCACTCGACTGGCACGGAGATGGGCCCTCATTGCCTGGATCCAGTCCTCTACAGGCAGTTCCCCCCTCTCCTGTTCACCTCCAAATTCGCTGCACTTCCGCTCTCGTTGGACGTACACCACCGGGGGGGGCGCTGGGGGAAGCTGTTGGATCATGGCCTGGGCCAAGGCAAGCGACCCTCGGTGCCTGGCCTGCTCCAGTTGTTCGTGTTGGTGGTCTAGGGCTTCCGCCTGGTCTTGGAGTTGACCCTTTAGGAACTCCACTTCGGCGGTCAAGGTCTGCACCGTCTCGGCTCCCCCCTCTTCCTCTTTGAGCGGGGGCGGCGAGTCACCTCCTTGCGTCACCCGGGACGGCCCGGCTTTGGCATCGGGCTTCGGGGTGTCGTTGTCCGACATCTCAGGTCTCTGGGTCGTCACTTACAAGGGAGTGGAGTAGGATGTTGATCCTGTTCGTGACGCCAAATGTAGCAGGGTGGATTATCCCTGCTTCGTGGGAACTGTGGGGTGCGGTCAATAGGTAGCGAGACACAGTAGCACCCTGGCCAGCTGCACCTCCGTCTTTGGGGTCCGGAGCGTCAACTGGAGGCTGGTAGTGGGGGTGAATGAGGCCCAGGGTTTACAAACCTGGTCCGGTACTCTGGTCTTCCTCCCTCTCTCTGGAGTAGTCCGCAGTACTCCCCAACACACCCTCACCCTCCACAGTTGCCCCTTTTCCCTCCCACACCTACTGACCGGATGGTAGAGAAATAACTGGGTTCCCCCCGCAAGCAGTACCCTCCCTTATGTGAGACGACCAGAACCCTTACAATGGAAATGGAAAAGGTAGAATAGCAAGGGGTTACGATTACATATATTACCCGTAGCAAAGGGTTAGGGTTAGGGTTAGAAATAATGAAAGACACACACACAAGACTCCCATCTACATCCTTTACTGTTATTTAAAGACTGGTCATCTACAAATATTTAATAGCAATGGGTCCACGGAAGGTAGTTCTACTATTACTCAAGTTGTAATTCAATACCTTGCAAACACTTATATTGTACACCCACACAGTATAGACTCAGGTATTGCAGACCCAAAGTTAATAGACCCAGATATTGTAGACTTCAATATACTTGACTCCTTACCCACGTCTGGGCTAGTACCAATAATAATACCTCTTCTTAGGCTTTACTTATATGGCAGCGTTACGTTTACCCCCAAGAGGGGAAGGGTTAAATAGATGGGAAAGTAATATTACACACACATGGTATCACGCTCAAAGAAAAGGAAATAAAACCAAAGTGTGGGCCCACAATTACCAAAACAAAAGCCCTATGCTAATGCCGGCATGTAATGTTTATGGGGTACCCCTATGCACTGTGGTTAGCAAACACCAGCTTCGCCCGTAGGCTGCGACACACTGTGTAATGTACGATAGGATCCTGGGCGCCGAAGCCCTAATGTTTACTCTACCAAAATGGCGGCCGCGCCGCTCCACCACCGTCCTGGTGGCAAGATGGCGTCGAACACTCGCGCCGCAGGTGCTAGCAGGCGGAGCTATAGCAGAGAGGCAGTGCTGGCTGAGCTGGTGCTGGGCGAACTCTGCTGGTGGTAAAGAACTCCCCGTGTCCTGCAGGCAGCCTGGAGCAGGTGTGCTGCTGTTCTCCGGTGCAGACAGCTGTTGACGCCCGGGCAGACTGCTTGGATGTCCCGTACGTCTCTGGCACGCAGACTATACCGTCACTGTAACTAGGTATAACACGAGCAATGCTACTGTGATCCTTAGCCGCACGCTACTTATACCGCTCACTGTAACTAGGTATAACTCGACTCTTAGTGCCCGACTCTGCACTTAATGTTCATAATATCATAACACTGGTACTGCTAGGAGATCGTCTCCACTAGCCAGTACTTCCTATCACCCGTTGTCCTTTCCCGGGGCACTCCGGCATAAACGTCAGCAACGGGGCTGTCTAGAGCTCCCGTTAGCTGTGTCCTCTCGTGTTCAAGTTCACAGCCGAAGAGAACGACTTCCGCGGCACTTCTCCCTTTATCATCTCTCAGCTCTCTCCGCCACTCTCTGCCTGCTACTGCCCCCTGCTGGTCCCGCCTGCCAGTCACACAGGGAGACGCACTGTAAAATATGAATCAATACTGTCATTTATGATCCGTATTCACATGCTCTTGGGACGGGGACGTTTGTGTCATTGTTCGTGTGAATCAATGACACTAGTTAGAATGTCTTTGTGTACAAAAAGGGATATAAACACAGTCAGCAGTTCTGAATAATATACCATATTTTCCAGACTGCTACACAAAGATTAGCCGAGGAGAATGACTCATGACAAATACAATATTTGTAAGGTGTATAGTAATCTAGACTAGACAATTCCGCGCTGGGAA
>NC_140165.1:235364958-235446045 GCF_963971535.1 Notolepis coatsorum | reverse complement strand
ATTGTGAAAGTGTGGGTGATGCCTATGTGCACCGCCAGCCAATGGGAGAGGGTCTGTATTGTCTCTCTATTGACATCACAACAGAACATGTTTGAGTTCAATTTGAATAGTATAAATAATATGTTTGGTAAGGCTATCCCCGAAGCCTGTTTTTGGGATTCAAACTTCGTCAGGGTTTTTCGAACCTTCGTTTTTAATAAAAAAATTAAATAAAAAAAGTATTCTCATTTTTTTTATAATTTTCTTTTTTTTATTATCCTCAAACTAAATCCTCAATTTGAATAAAGTGATTAATCTGATTAAATTAGTATTTTTTCTTTTATTAAATCAACTTTCCAGCCCCCTGTCAACTGTCAACCTGAATTAACATTCAGTATTCAATATTGTCTGATTCAATATTAACATTCAGTATTCAAGTAGAACAGCTAGCTAGCCGTTGTGGACACTCACATTTCCACAGCAAAACGTGAGTGTTTGAGTTGTTGGTTGAGAAATGCAGGCTTCAATCTATGTTGTTTAGTCTATCTGTTCAGTACTGTTCAGTCCTGTTTCAAGATGCACAATGAGATCTTCTTCTTCTTCTTCTTCTTCTTCTTCTTTTGAATTTCCGGCAGAGTAGACGCATCGTGGCGTATTACTGCCCTCCACACTTCTTTTGATGATCTCTTCTTCTTCTTCTTCTTCTTCTTCTTCTTCTTCTTCTTCTTCTTCTTCTTCTTCTTCTTCTTCTTCTTCTTCTTCTTCTTCTTCTTTCTTGGCGTATTTCTTCCCTCCTCATTTCTTATACTACACTAGTGGTGTTCCATCTTTAGGCCTCTTCAACTCACACTTTCTCCTTCTTCTCTGCTCCTCTTGCCTGTCCAATACTAATACATACCCTAACGCTATATCCTCTGGTACAACTCTGAAGCATGCAGAAATGTCAGCACTGCCTCTGTGATCAACTGGTGGTTCTCATTATCCATGCCAAATAATGATTTAAGAGAGAAGGAAGAGACTCCCAGCTCTTCCAGACTTTTATAAAAGATTTCCCTCTCTTTCCTATACCTTTCACATTTTAGGAAGACATGCCCGACAGTTTCAGTCTCTCCACATTCACACACCCCATCTGGATGTTTGCCCACAATGCACAAGCTACTGTTCAACCCACAGTGCCCCAGCCTCAGTCTACACATCTTCACCCTATCACTCCTTGACCCATATCCCTCCACCTTGATCTTGACCCGAGGCTGCAGAGAGAAATAGTGCCTTCCCTTGGTCCCCCTTTCCCACTCATCCTGCCACTCAGCCTCAACTCCTTTCTTTATCTTATCTCTGAGTTCTACTCTTCCCATTGAAATGCCTATCTCTTCCTCCCTTCCCAGGCTCTGTTTGGCAAGGGAGTCAGCTATCTCATTCCCCGCAATACCAGCGTGCCCCGGGACCCAACAAAACTCCACTGACCAGCCTGCCTTCGCAATCCTATATAAAACCAACATTATTTCCTGAATGAGATCAGGGCGAGCTTTAGACCCACCTGCACTCAGAGCCATCAGTGCAGCAGCCGAGTCAGAGCATATAATCACCTGGCTTGGTCCCACTTCCTCCACCCACCACAATGCCCAGAGGATGGCAAGCAACTCTGTCACAAATACTGAGCTGCCATCGGATATTCTTTGTCCCTTACCGATCCCTAACCGAGGCACCCACCACCCAAATCCTGCCCTCCCACTTTCAGGATCCACAGAGCCATCAGTGTACACCTCCAGAGCCCCTGATTCCAGAAGGAACCTCTCTATTTCCTCCACAATCTCGCCCTTATCCTCCTCCTTCAAGAACCTAAGTTCAATGACTCGATCAGGCACTAGCCAAAATGGCACTGATAGCCACCGAGTGTGCTCCGCCACTCCCCCCTGATGCAATCTCAACTTCCTGGCCCACTGATCAATACTGGCCAAAAAAGGTTTATACTTATCCCCATCTCCTGAAAGTAAACACCTAGCTGGGAAGGACAGACTTGTCCCACTCAATTTTGCCCAGTACTGTAGCCCTAACTTTACTCTCCTCAGGTTTAGGGGCAACTCCCCCATTTCCACCAATAGTGCTGAAGCAGGGGTGGTCTTAAAAGCTCCACAGCAGATTCTCAGAGCCTTGCACTGAAGCACATCCAGCTTTCGCAAATTAAACTTGGCCGCAGAGCCGTACACATAACAACCATAATCAATTGTTGACCTGATCATCACCTGGTATATCATGCACGTGGTCTCTCTATCCGCTCCCCACCCACTCCCAGCCAAACTTCTCAGCACATTCACTATTCTTTCACACTTTGCCAGGATTTTCTCTATATGAACAGCCCAATTCAATCTTTCGTCAAACCAAACTCCCAAAAATTTAAACACCTTTACTCTCTCTAAGGGAGATCCATACATAACCAGCCTTCCCCTAGGCACCCTCTTTCTAAAACCAAAAATCATATAATTAGACTTAGAGGCGGATATTTTAAAACCCCACTTGTCTCCCCATTCCTCTACATCCCCCAGAGCTCTTTGTACCTGCTTTAAACAATACTCAACATTCTTCCCTCTTTTCCATATGGCCCCATCGTCCGCAAATAAAGACAACCCATATCCTTTTCCAATTTGCCCAAAAATGTCATTAATCATCACATCGAAGAGGATCGGACTAATCACGCTTCCTTGCGGGGTGCCATTTTCTATTTTTACAGTTTTTGAGGTTTGCCCCCCCACACGTACTTGGATCGTCCTGTCTAATAGAAAATCCTTTATCCAATTAAACAATCTCCCTCTAACTCCTAGGTCATACAATTTCAAAAGCAGCCCCTCTTTCCACAAAGAGTCATACGCCTTTTCAATATCCAAAAATACACTTATCACTACTTCCTTATTGTCAAAAGCCTGTCTAATGTCCTGGTCTAGAACAGCTACTGATTCCATTGTAGACCTGCCATTTCTAAACCCATTCTGATACCCAACATAAAGATCCTTACTTTCTAAAAAGTAAACTAATCTATTAGTAATCATCCTTTCCATAATTTTACACAATACAGACGTCAAGGCTATGGGTCGGTAAGATCCTGGATCAGCCGCTACTTTACCTGGCTTCAAAATAGGAATGATGACGGCATGCTTCCACTCCTTTGGCACGCAGCCTTCTAGCCACACATTATTAAACAAACCCAGTATTTCAATCATTACAAATTCGTCCAAATTCTTAAATAATTCATAGGATAATCCATCTCTGCCAGGCGTCGTATTTGCACCAGCCTGGATAGCATCCCCTAACTCTTTCATTGTAAAGTACAAATTAATCGGATTATTATTTTCTGAGCTTCTTCTCAACTTCCACTCATTCTGCGATAGCAGTTCAGTCCTCTTTCTCCCTCTCTCCTCCCCCAGACTCCCAGAGTTATGCACTGCCTGAAATGCCTCCACCAGCATGTCTGCCTTCTCTTTATTGGTTACTGCTTCTACCCCCCCCTTCTGAATCACTGGAATCGAGCTTTTTTTATATATTCCAGCCATTCTGTGTACGACTGCCCACATCTGCCTCACAGAAGTCTCAGGGCCTAGTGTTTCACAGAACTTCCTCCAACTACTCTTTTTAGCATCTTTAATAACTCTTCGTGCTACTCCCCTTAACCTCTTATATTCTACTGACTGGCACAACCCTGGAAACCGTCTCACCCTCTTGTATGCTTTATTCCTATTCCTTACAGCTACGTCACATTCTTTATTCCACCAGGGAACCATCCTACTAGCTCTGGGTTCCTCCTTCATAGGGATTGTGCCCTGCGCTGCCCTATGTATCATCTCACTAAGAGAAGCATTCCACTCGTCTACACTCCCCTCAGAATCAATCTCTCCTATCCACTTTCGGGCAGAGAATTGTTGAATATATATAGAACACAAATGTTCTAGAATGTTTGATTATGACATCATACTGTGACATCGCAAATGTTCTAGAATGTACTACTATGACATCACAACGGGACATGTTTGAGTTCAATTTGTATAGTATAACATCACAATAGTATAGACATCACAAATGTTCTAGAATGTCTATTATGACATCATAATGTGACATCATAAATGTTCTAGAATGTCTATTATGACATCACAAATGTTCTAGCATGTTCTATTATGACATCATACTGTGATATCGCGAATGATCTATTATGACATCATACTGTGACATGACAAATGTTCTAGAATGTTTGATTATGACATCATACTGTGACATCACAAATGTTCTAGAATGTCTATTATGACATCATAATGTGACATCATAAATGTTCTAGAATGTCTATTATGACATCATACTGTGCCATCACAAATGTTCTAGAATGTTCTATTATGACATCATACTGTGAGATCGCAAATGTCCTAGAATGATCTATTATGACATCATACTGTGACATGACATCACAACGGAACATGTTTGAGTTCAATTTGAATAGTATAAATAATATGTTTGGTAAGGCTGTCCCCGAAGCCTGTTTTTGGGATTCAAACTTCGTCAGGGTTTTTCGAATGGACGTTCGAACCTTCGTTTTTAATAAAAAAATTAAAAAAATATTTTTTTTTTGTATCCTCAAACTAAATCCTCAATTTGAATAAAGTGATTAATCTGATTAAATTAGTCTTTTTTCTTTTATTAAATCAACTTTCCAGCCCCCTGTCAACTGTCAACCTGAATTAACATTCAGCATTCAATATTGTCTGATTCAATATTAACATTCAGTATTCAAGTAGAACAGCTAGCTAGCCGTTGTGGACACTCACCTTTCCACAGGAAAACGGTAGGCAAGGCACCTTGGTTGTTGGTTGAGAAATGCAGGCTTCAATCTATGTTGTTTAGTCTATCTGTTCAGTACTGTTCAGTCCTGTTTCAAGATGCACAATAAGAGCATCTGAGAGAATTGTTGAATATAGAACACAAATGTTCTAGAATGTTTGATTATGACATCGCAAATGTCTATCTGTGACATCGCAAATGTTCTAGTATGTACTATTATGACATCATACTGTGACATGACATCACAACGGAACATGTTTGAGTTCAATTTGAATAGTATAAATAATGTTTGGTAAGGCTGTCCCCGAAGCCTGTTTTTGGGATTCAAACTTCGTCAGGGTTTTTCGAACGGACGTTCGAACCTTCGTTTTTAATAAACAAAATTAAACGGGACCTGCATTGCTATTCCTAGCACTATTTGAGAGAGAAAGCACAGCCAGTGCAACACATTTAAGAGCCTTCACTGGTTAATTTTACGGTTTAAGTAAATGTATTAAGTGTTGATTCAATACACCCGAGTAAAATGTCCTATGACCTGGAGATCTCTTCCGCCACTGTATCTGCCATATTAGAAATGTCACTTCCCGCCTATCTGAAACAGTATTTTGCCAGTTTACTTGATGCGGATGTGAAATGTTGCATATACCGTTAGTAGATCCATAAAAGTAGTAAATACATTATCCATATTTTAATAACAATGCCAACAATTTGAAATGCAATGGTCAAATTTATTTTATTGGGTCATGACCAGTAACAAAAACAAAAATAATCTCTTACCACGGTAATACTGCTGATATTTTACTCATGTATACGGGCAAATTGGTAATCAGGAGATTAACATAAACACCACCATATCCTATCCAAGACTGTAATTGGATATTGGCTAGTATCTGGAATATTCATAAGCATATTAACAATCATTGTAAAAACAAAGACAAGTAGTCTAGAAAATGGAATAATTTACTGCCCCATTAATAAGCTGAAACTTGATAACATATAGCATGCCCTTTAATTTATAGAGCTAATTGAGCCACTTTACTTAATTTAATTAATTATCTTTCGTGTCTACTTACAGCCCGATTACGAGAGAAACGCGGAGTATTGTCAATAAACATTGGCATATTCTGCAGTCCGACCCTCTCATAGGGACAGCGTTTCAGCATTCGCCTAACTATTTTTACAAGAGACAAGCAAATTTATCTAATCTCCTAGTCAAAACTGATTTGCCCTTAAAGAAACCTTCTCATTTTATGTCCAACATCCCAGATGGAAATTTTCCCTGCCAATCCTGTGTTCAGTGCCAGGGTATGATTAAAGATACATTTTTCGCACATCCAAAAACAGGGAAAAATATCCCAATCAAAGGACGGATTACGTGTAATTCGTCCAATCTGGTGTATTTGCTAAAATGTCCTTGTAATTTTTCCTATGTGGGCAAAACAACGAGAGCCTTTAAATCAAGAATAAGTGAACACAAATGTGCTGTGAGGAATTTAGATGTCAAGTCATCGGTAGCTCGGCATTTCTCTAAGTGTAAGCATACCGTCAACAACCTCAAATATATGGGACTAGAGTTAGTACTCAGGCCAGCGCGAGGTGGAGACAGACACAAGCTGCTGCTGCAACGTGAATGTTATTATATCCACCTGTTCAATTGTATCGAACCTAAAGGTATGAATGAAGAAAACGTCGTAACCTGTTTCCTTTAACCTCCTTACTCCCACATTGTTATTTCTGGTCTGATTAAAGATGTTGTTTGTTGCCAAACTAGAGGCATGATTCACAAAGATGCCCAATGGATAATTTGAAATTAATTAATTCAATTAAGTAAAGTGGCTCAATTAGCCCTATAAATTAAAGGGCATTGTCATGTACAGAGGTCTATTGACCATACAAGATAGTAATCTGGGCAGGTGTTACATGAGCAAAAAACAACCCCCTCAGTAGAAAAATGCTTATCAAACAGTCCCGGGTAGGCAGATAGTAAACAAAGACGTTTTCAAATGGTAAATCCGGTTTTATTACATAGTGGGGGTTTCAACCCACGGCCCTTTTCCCAAAAGGAAAAGGGGATGTTGTCGGTGGGGATTTCAACCCACGCACACACAAAGGGGAAAAGGTAATGGAGGACAAACAAGACATATAAATAAAGTGGCAATGGCATACAGCCTACCAACACATATATATATACAGTTCCACTTGAAGGGAACAATAGCAAAAGGGCAGTAAAGTATCACTCCACACTCAGTGGAAAATAGGCACAAAGGCCAACAAGAGGATACTTACTCAGGTAGAGAAGTGGCACCTAGGCCAACAATATATATATATATATGCACACAACAGTGGTCTAACAATGGCAACCTCACTCCTCTCTAGTCACCAGCAATTGACTGAGACTGAGGCGCCGAGACGTGTGTGTGCTGTCAGGTATTTGGCTACCCATCCCTCTTGAGCTAATTGCCAATCAGCTGTCATTCATTAGCAATCAGCACTCTTCAGTAGGGATGGGCAGCACCTGACAGGGAGAGAAGAGACAGCATTAGCTCTCATGTTTACACACACACACATCATCTACAAAACATAACACATTAAATATACTAACCTGATGTTCAGAAGGTGTCATAAATACAGTAATAATGGTAATGACCAACCCACGTACCCAGGTACGTCACACCTCCCCCCATAAGAGCGAACCTGTAGGGTTAGCAAAACATTATTACTTATTACCCAACATCCGATTAGTACCACACACCAGGGAAAACAGAAACAACAAAAACAAAATTCTCCTCTCACAATCAATGCACGTATGCAAAAATAGACGCGCAGTGACGTCATTGAAAACTGCATGTAGCACACACCGACTACCGAATGCAAACCGGTCTCAAAAATGCGGTGAGATCTAACTCACAAAAAACCATGTCAAATGCACATGGTCAGCTACACACCCAGCCTCCACCGCTTTAGAGCTCGCTTTAGAGTTTTTCTGCTCGGGCGACCCTGCTTGACGAATGCAACTTCAGGTGGTAGTGGTATGTCTTCCATCATCAACTCTCCAATAAAGGGTTCGGGAACTACCAGCTCCCCCTGAACGCTACATACAGCAACCTCTTCCATCTCTCCAACAGATGGCCCCCTGTCCTCGGCGAGAGCCGCCTCGCCACCGACAGAGTCACTCAACGACAAAACTTGAGTTCGCATTCCGTCCTGTGCCTTGGTGACAACACAAGCAGAAAACACATTGGGGTGATTATTATCAACATTATCACAACACAAGTCAGCCAATGGAGCCTTTTCAACCCCCACTACAGGAATCACACTCTCCCCAGCAAACTTGCTCCCCACGACAAAATCAACACTCACACCTTTTGGTTTCTGGGCTGACTTTGTGATTTTGTCCTGTCGCTTCCTCAGCGTACGACATCCTTTCACCACATGGCCTGTCTCTTTACAATAATTGCACACCACCGGTCTCCTAGACGGCGGCGAGCGTGGCCGGATTGCCGACTCAATCAACGCATCGCACAGAACTTTCCCCCCAGCTATATCATTTCCCATGATAAAATCAATTCCGGCTACCGGAAAAGAGGAACGAACCGCCACGGGAAAACAACCTGTGACTAGTTTTGACCTCACATGTATCATATGTAACGGAGCGGGCGTGTAGCCCATCTCTATTCCGCACACAATAGCACTTGTATTACAAGACGACTCCACCCTTAACGGCAATA
Organism: Notolepis coatsorum; assembly: GCF_963971535.1. NCBI lineage: Eukaryota > Metazoa > Chordata > Actinopteri > Aulopiformes > Paralepididae > Notolepis > Notolepis coatsorum. Next base: position 235,437,520 of record NC_140165.1, on the reverse strand, counting down.
CATCCGCCAGCATAAAGGACTGTGAACCACCTGTATCACGAAGGATCCTGACCTCGCGCTGGTCACAGACCTTACCCGACAGTGACACAAAACCAGAAGATATAAAAGGATCAAAACAACTGTCCGGTTTCCTCCGCCCAGGGCGTGAGACAGTGCTAACCAACCCCACCACCTTTGGTTCCTGAGCTGGCCTGTCAGTATTTTGCCGATCGCGCACAAATGCATAACAGTCCGCCGCCAAATGACCTTGCTTGCTACAATAATTACAATGTCTCTTTTCTGACCGAGGCGAGCGTGGTCGAAATGATCGCTCGTCGCCTCCTACATACACATCATTTCGCACAGAACCATGTGATGCAGAAACATTTTTGTGGATCATTGCCAACTCGTCACACAAAACTGCAGCTTCCTGGAGGGTAGAAACCTTTCGCTCCTCCAACTGTATTATCATGTGTTCGGGCACAATTTTTTAAAATTGTTCCATGAGGATTAACTCGCTCAAAGCCTCGACCCCATCCACTTTACACGCTTCACACCAACGAGTGAACACCATCCGTTGTTCATGGGAAAATGCGACATGTGTTTGCGAGGGAGCTTTACTTAGTCCCCTAAACCGCTGCCTATAAGCCTCCGGCACCAGTTCATATACGCGCAAGACAGCACCCTTCACTTTCTCATATACCATGCTGTCCCCCTTTGATAAAAACTGGCATGCGTCTTGAGCCCTACCCGTGAGCCTATATTGCACTAATAGTGCCCACTGATCCTCCGGCCAATTCGCAGCCCCCGCTACCCGCTCAAAATTCAAAAAAAATGCCTCCACCTCAGATTCTCGAAAAACAGGAACCATAGCAATATGTTGCCCAACATTAAAACTGCCCTGGCCACCTTCAGATGAGGGCGAAGAAGAGCCAACACTCCCCAGCTCCATCCTCTTCAGTGTAATCTGGAGCTCTCTATCTCTCTCCTTCTCCCTTCCTCGCTCTTCCCTGTCTCTCTCAGCTGCCCTGTCCTGTCTATCTCTCTCAGCTGCTCTGTCCTCTCTGTCAGCTCTGTCCCGTCTATCTCTCTCAGCTGCTCTGTCCTCTCTGTCAGCTGCTCTGTCCTCCCTGTCTCTGTCCTCTCTGCGCAACAGCGCTCTCTCCTCCATCTGGAGACGGGCCAAACGCAGACTAGAGCGCGCATGGCCAGAAGACGTGGAGTCTTTATCCGAATCGCCCGCGGCCTCACTTTCAGCTCTGGCCGTACTACCATCCTTCCTAATAGCACCACCATCCATGTTAAGATCACGTAAGGGAGAGTTAACCCATTCGCCAGTGTGTGCAACCTCCTGATCACTATGACTCACTACTCCCTGAGCCGGGCTAAACACCTGTTGCTCCACCAACCCCGCTATAACAGCTGCCTTCATATCCGCCTTGGATTGGGAATTTTGCACAGCAATATCATAATGCCTAGCAATAAGGCCTAATTCCGCCTTAGTGCAACCTTCCACCTGACCCTCTGTCGGATCCGCCATAAAGGCTTCAAAAACAAATGCCGACACAGCCATATTATGTTTTTATGCGTGTGTGAGAAAAAAAAATATCCATATATATCACGTCCTCACTTAATTAACCATGACCGTGCACAATAATAATAGACACATTCTGCTTTCATACCTCTTAACCAAAACAATCCAACTGACCACATCTATTAAATGAAAATAATAACAAATGGTCCTAACCACTCAACTAGGAGTCACCTGTGTCACTCTAGCCTATCCCAGATAAACTACTCCACTAGCTGGATGAAAGGCTACACATATCTTCAATCGCTTACCGATTTCATTGCACGCTCCACCGGAATCATGACTCGTGCCCCCCACCCTCTAGCCAAGCAGGTGACCCCCCCATTACCTATGTGGCAGAAAAATAGAATGGTTAAGAGCATCACAACAATAATGACTTACATCAATCAACTGTGCACGGACAATGGACCCCTACCAATACCAATTTAGAAAACGCTATCTTATTACACCTGATATGCTTCAATCGACAAGTCACCCCGTTATTTTACCAACAAGGAACCATACAATTGCGCAAACTAACGAGCCCCCATGTCATGTACAGAGGTCTATTGACCATACAAGATAGTAATCTGGGCAGGTGTTACATGAGCAAAAAACAACCCCCTCAGTAGAAAAATGCTTCTCAAACAGTCCCGGGTAGGCAGATAGTAAACAAAGACGTTTTCAAATGGTAAATCCGGTTTTATTACATAGTGGGGGTTTCAACCCACGGCCCTTTTCCCAAAAGGAAAAGGGGATGTTGTCGGTGGGGATTTCAACCCACGCACACACAAAGGGGAAAAGGTAATGGAGGACAAACAAGACATATAAATAAAGTGGCAATGGCATACAGCCTACCAACACATATATATATACAGTTCCACTTGAAGGGAACAATAGCAAAAGGGCAGTAAAGTATCACTCCACACTCAGTGGAAAACAGGCACAAAGGCCAACAAGAGGATACTCACTCAGGTAGAGAAGTGGCACCTAGGCCAACAATATATATATATATGCACACAACAGTGGTCTAACAATGGCAACCTCACTCCTCTCTAGTCACCAGCAATTGACTGAGACTGAGGCGCCGAGACGTGTGTGTGCTGTCAGGTATTTGGCTACCCATCCCTCTTGAGCTAATTGCCAATCAGCTGTCATTCATTAGCAATCAGCACTCTTCAGTAGGGATGGGCAGCACCTGACAGGGAGAGAAGAGACAGCATTAGCTCTCATGTTTACACACACACACACATCATCTACAAAACATAACACATTAAATATACTAACCTGATGTTCAGAAGGTGTCATAAATACAGTAATAATGGTAATGACCAACCCACGTACCCAGGTACGTCACAGGCATGCTATATGTTATCAAGTTTCTGGTAATTTTGTTTTGTTTCATTTTGTATTGTATTGTTTATAAATATTTATTGATGATATAGTTATATCTATACATATGTATAAATTATGATTGGACTCTTTTTGATAGGTCATTCATTTAGTCATATTGCATAGGCACACCTGCGTTGTGATGTCATTTCCTGCTGTGTCATTTACCTGCCAGGTGTATTTAAACATCACCTTGAATGCATTTCCAGTGCTAGCCATACCACTGATGAAGGACATTGTCCGAAACATGTCTGCTTTTGACTCAGGCTGCCAATAAAAAACATTGAACCTGTGAGTGCTGGTCCGGCTACCCTGCTTTGATATACTGAACTTCACGGGATTACAGCACCCAGTGTGAGAACTTGTGAGCGCGGTCTAACTTGACTATATTGATTCAAAGCTACCCAAATAGCTTTCGAGACCTGCAGCTCCAAACATTTTTCTACGAACCCAATTCCCTGGAGGACGACAGCAGCTCATACTGCTAAACATGGAGAAAAGAGGCTTTGCTTTTTCCAAGGGGGAAAGCGACAGAATCTGCAGCTTATTCCCAGTGCCAGAGAGTTCGGCACCTGCTCCACCCAAAGGAAGAGAAGCACTGGCCTTGTTGCTCTCACGTCTAAGGCAGAGAGAGACACGTACCCTACTCCACGGTACGACCCTCACCAATTACTGGCAGGATGCCATTATACCGAGGGGCCTTCGCATCAACAAAGAACCCACGCTGGGAAGAGATTCACCTGAGTTCTGTGAAAAGTGGTGTTCGATCCTGGATAAGTGTTCCATGGATTTTCTGCTTTTAATCATAGATAATGAAGGCTCTAAATTAGCCAAAGTCAGAGAGGATCTTTCCTTGTTAGAGGAAGAAATTAAAACTATTCTAACCCCTGACCAACTGACCGAACTGCTCGTGTCAGTGAACCAGAAACTTGATAAGTATAAACAGGACATCGAACTGCACAAGAGAGCCAAGAGGAGAAGAGATGTGCAAGACTACGCAACACATATGGTGTATCCATGGCTCCACAATCCACCTTCCAGGAACCACAGGCCGAATTGGCAGCCCAGAGACAGGCAACGACATACCGACTCCTCCTCCACATCGGTGAGCTCCGACGAGGCGCCCTCTCAGCCGGGCAGATACCCGCTCCGGAGCCAGTCTGTTTTTCGAGGCGAGCAGGACGCTCCGCTTCCTCCCCGACCGGAGAGAGAACCCATAGGAAGACGAGGCGGAGCCAGAGGAAAAAATCCACGGCTCCGGTGATGAGCATTACATCTAACATTGTCAACATTTCAGATGTATTATTGAGCGACCCACACCATAATATCCTGTCTAAAGGCTTATCTTTTGTACCAGCCCGCAAGGTGGATGCATTTACTACCAAGGTAGAGCTATTTAAGTTTTTTAGAAATATTAAGTTGAAAGCATTTTATGCCAGAGGGTTTGATAAGAGAACTCAATATGCTAATGAAAATGTGTTGATAAGTGATGATGATGATGCTGATGCTAGGCCTGAGATAGAGCCAGACACCTTTAAAAGAAAAGTATTTAAACCCTGTAGTCTGTTTACTCCCCATCTCAATCCTCCCTCAGTTGAAACTTTCTGCAGATTAGTACAAAGTGATGTCCTTGAGTTATGTGAGACCAGTCACAAAGCCCATCTTTATCCAAATTTACTTGAATCGGAGTCTGCAGCACTGAAGGAGCTCATGAAGAAGGATGATTTAATTTTTAGAAAAGCTGACAAGGGGTCTGGTATCGTGCTCCAAAACAAGAGCTTGTATATATCTGAGATAAACAGACAATTGAATGAGATTGAGGTATATACCCTTCTAAATTCAGACCCCGTGTTCAGATTTTCTACGGAAATCAAAACGGTCCTTAAAAGCCTGAGATTGTCTGAGGCAATTACAGAAAATGAATTTAAGTTTATGTTCGTAGAGTACCCGGTTACTCCTATTATTTACACTTTACCTAAAATCCATAAGGATATGATTAACCCTCCTGGTAGACCTATTGTTTCCGGTATTGGCTCTGCCACAGAAAAAATCTCTCAGTTCATTGATGCGCATATTAAGGATTTGGCCTCTTCTCAGCGTGGTTACTTGAAGGATACTACTACTTTTTTGAACAGGCTCTCGTCCTGCAACATTAGTCCTACAGACTTACTAGTTACCATAGATGTAGTCAGCCTTTACCCCAGCATTCCACATGCAGATGCGCTGGACGCGCTGAGTTTTTATTTAAACTCGAGGGAAGTATTACTCCCCCCTACAGAAGCGCTGGTTAGTTTAACCGATCTAGTGCCTAAACGTAACCAGTTGGAAACAAGGCGGACAGTAATAAAATTAGCTGTTTCCAACTGGTTAAGTTTAGGCCCTCTTTCGAAGTTGGTTAAGGTTAGAGTTTGGAATCAGGGCTGGTGGTCTATCGCCCTGCTCTAAAGACAAACTCTAACCTTAACCAACTTCGAAAGAGGGCCTAAACTTAACCAGTTGGAAACAAGGCGGACAGTAATAAAATTTGCAATCAATCAATCAATTCAATAGTCCACGGTCACTTAAAACAGCGCACCTCCCAGCTGCTGCTATAGAAAGTAGGTAAAATATTTATATTTTTTTATTTGCAATTAATCAATCAATCAATCAATTTGCACGGTTTTTATTTTGTTCCACAATGACTCATGACCCATCAATTACATCATCCAACATTGTTTAAGCAACTAACACATTCGCAGTGACAGAATCGTTTTTCATTTAGTCTTTATGACCCTATTGATCCATATCCTTTCGTAATGTTTACTGTCCGGTTTGTCCGCCATCTTGCTTCACTTCTAAAAACTCGCTTGGCGGAGTGATAGTAATGCGGTTGTGGGCGGGTCCTGGGACCAAGAGCGTGAGGTTAGTACAAATACCCACATGTAAGTTGACTGTTTCAGCCAATCAGAATCGAGAAATTTGCATGCCGTTGTATAAAAGCCATTACACCACGCGCAGTCGTGGGTTATGAGAATTAGACCATGCCTAGGGGGGTCTAACAACCCTCGGCTGCGCCTCGGGCCTAACTACCACCCCTAGGCATGGTCTAATTCTCATAACCCACTCCTGCGCGTGATGTAATTCTTGAGTTTATTCTCTGTTACCCATACTAAATGTAAGCACATGTAACACACCCTGGATTTGAATCCAAGTCATTTGCGTGGAAAGCCAAACATATATCAGACAGCCAAAGAGGGAAAAAAACAGGTCAAGGGAGATATTAGGCTTTCAAGGTTTCAGGCCGGGCTACTCTGCTACACTCATAGTAGGATATTTGGATAAAAGTGTCAAATGGTCAATAAAACGAATGTGTTCCTTGATACGTGTTGATCAACAGAAAAATCAAGGCCTTTTTATTATATTTTTTATCTTTATTTCGAACATGTAAATACAAACAAAATAAAACAAAAACAAATCATTAATCTCTAGTAATGAAACTAAATTAAAAGAATACCCAAAACAAAATAAAGAGACTCAATTTACATGTTCGAAAAGGAGTAGGAAGAAGTATACACTTATTTAATCCTACCCCTTTTCCACAACTCAAAATTAATGTAATTCCTTACTAATTTAAATCCTTACAAAACAAATATATACGTATATATATACAAATATATGCAAAACATTAAAAAGAAAATATGTAAAACATGAAGAAAATAAAATAAAAATGTAAACACCCGTGAAGGTCAAATCCCTTCCTCATCCCTGTACCTTGTGAAAATTATTTCTTTATAACTCTGTTTGAATTGTCTTATGTTTGGACATTAGACAACACAACATTCAGACTGTTCCACAGTTTCACTCGACATATGGAAATGCAATGTCTTCTCCTGGTAGTACGTACACGAAGAACTTTTAAATTGAGTTCTCCCCTCAAAGAACAGTTTTTGAATGTTTCAAATCAAATTGATTTGTAAGGCTCGACAACACACGTTAATGTCATCATGGGCTGGACACATCTTCCAAGTCAAGAAGAAACATCACAATAAATCAAGAACAAAACAAAAACACCAGGAAATCCAAAATAAAATGTAAAATAAATAAATAAAATGAATCCAACACATGATGAATTGAAAATGGGGGACCCTGATTTAAACAAGACGAAAGTCTTTCTCTGGTCTGCATCCCCTTAACAATTGTGTGTATTGAGCTGTACTGTGTATTGTACCCATTCTGCAATCTGTTAATAACATTTTCAATCAATCAATCAATCAATCAATCAATCAATCAATCAATCAATCAATCAATCAATCAATCAATCAATCAATCAATCAATCAGACATACCCCATGAGAAGGTAAGGAAAAACTCACTAAAAACCATAGCAATAGGGAAAAAGCACCACAGGCAATGAGGAGGGGAGAAACCTTAGAAGGGCCGTTCAAGGGGGAATCTCCCTTCTTAGATGTCGGTGATAGTAGTGTTGCTATAAAACAGGCTTAACAGTTGGTAAGCATGTACATATACGTGTAATGAAACACAAATAAGTACATGCAATAGCAACTGGGGTACATAAGAACATTTTGAAAGATTGAACATTTCCTGGAAGAACATTACCTTTTGCTTTATACATTATTTGTGCTGTTTTAAATTCCACAAGATCAGTTAACTTTAATGTTTTTTACTTAAAAAAATAGTATAGTGTGATCACGATATCCTGCATCGTGAACTATCCTTATGGCTCTTTTTTGGAGTATAAAAAGTGGTTGTAGTGTAAAATTATAAATGTGTGTGTAGAATTATTATCATATGCCCACGGAAAAGACTATTGATATTCATGTTTCCATTCATAAAACCATGGAAACAGTCAGTGCCATGACCTTAATATGCAATAACCTACTGTTTAATGTTGCACCTTGGTGTTTGTTTGGTCATGCTGCTGCTGATGGTGTAGTCTGATAAGAGGATGAGGAAGAGGAAGAGGAGAATGTGGATGAGATTTGAAGAGGATAGAGGAGGATGCAGAAGGAGGAGGATATGGGGATGAGGGAGACTTGTGTGTTGGAACAACTGGGACACGGTCCTACTGGGGGGGTTAGAAGGGACAGTCTAAAATACAATCTGCTACTGGTTGTAAAAAAAAAAGATTTACAAAATAAAATGTCTTATTATCTGATACAAGTTACCTACAGTTACAGTTGGTTAGTGAAGTCAATGGACAAAAACACTACGCTGTGTATCAAATACAGTATACGCCTGCAAAAAGGGCAGCAGTAGTACATTAGAAATTACTTCAAATGTTTGGCATCTATTTATTCTAAAGGTTCACATGTCATAACATTCTTGATTTAGATTGCCAGCCTTATAGTGCTGTGACAAACTGTCAAAACGGGCTTTAGTTTTTGAGATACCCCTACCCATTTTTTACCGCTTATTTTAAGTATGTGTACATAGGTATATATTTCCTACATGCATAAAGATATTCACATCCAGGTTTTTCTATTAGGTTAAGCAACTGTCTGACTCTTAGCATGTCAAGTTTGAAAGCTCTTGGAGCTTGTATTATTAATCTACATGAGTTTATTATGTCTCAATTCCCATACAGCCACGCTATATTTTAGTTGTTTTTTCCTTTGGGGGTGTATAACAATATCTATCAATTTAACCATTTTTGCAGTAAAATATTTTTATACAAGAATCCATTTCACATATGGGAGACCTTAGAGATGAGGAAAAACATTGTTGTGTTTTGCTCTACCTCCGGTAGGGGTATCTCAACATTTTGGGGGCATTGTCACTAGGCTATTAGTAAGTAAGTGCACTTGGATACATTGGATGTAGGACAGTTGAAGTGAAGAGCACATTGTAGCTGATCGCTCTCCAGGGTTGATGTCTACGCAGAAATGAACTATAGGGGTTTTCACAGCCTGCAGGTTTAACTTGGCTAAGCTATAGTGTATCAAGATCACAGCATACCTGCTACGAACTCTGTCATGGTTTAGAGTCATGGAAACGTGCATATTTACCAATGGTGTAATATGACAAATGTATGTGTCTGTGTGTATATGTGTGTGTGTGGTGTGTGGTGTGTGGTGTGTGGTGTGTGTGTGTGTGTGTGTGTGTGTGTGTGTGTGTGTGTGTGTGTGTGTGTGTGTGTGTGTGCCCCCATGCACGTGTGAGATGTGTGCATGTGATAGAGAGAGACATTTTACAGAATACTGGTATATACATTGGCAGGCTATACAGAGGTCAAGGTAACACAGGTGCCTATGTGCCCAGCTCTGCTTTCGAGAGAGAGAGAGAGAGAGAGAGAGAGAGAGAGAGAGAGAGAGAGAGAGAGAGAGAGTGGTTTGGGTAGGGGGGGATTTGATGGTCACAGAGGGAAACATTTAATGGCAGAACAAAATAGTAGAATTGCAGCCTAATAAGTGAAAAACCGTATTAAAGTACAGCACTCTCTGTCAATACCCGCTGCCTTCCCTGCTAGAGGAACCAGTGTAGACCAGTGTTGAAGAATCTCTTGTGGCTGCCGCTCCAACACCAGCGTCATGTCGATGTTCCTCATGTCTCCCAGCAGCCGCTCCAACACCAGCGTCATGTCGATGTTCCTCATGTGTCCCAGCAGCCGCTCCAACACCAGCGTCATGTCGATGTTCCTCATGTCTCCCAGTAGCCGCTCCAACACCAGCGTCATGTCGATGTTCCTCATGTGTCCCAGCAGACGCTCCAACACCAGCGTCATGTCGATGTTCCTCATGTCTCCCAGCAGTGCAGGACTTCACCCTGTATGGATGACAGACTACATTTACATTTTCATTTAGTCATTTAGCTGACGCTTTTATCCAAAGCGACTTACAAGTTCTGTACGACGAGTCAGCAGGAAGGGTACAACTCTTTCAGCTGAGTAACAATGTTCAGCAAACAGAGCTGCAGTGTTGAGTGCGTAGACATAAGACATATTAGTATAGTAGGAGGAGTGCATGGTAGTATAGGACAGTTTTTTTCAGATATTGATTGAAGAAGTGTGTTTTTAGTTGACGGCGAAAGATTGGTTGGGTTTCGGCTGTTCTAACTGTGGTGGGAAGTTCGTTCCACCATTGTGGAGCGAGGACCGAGAATAGGCGGCTTCTCTTTGATGACCCTCCCAGAGGTAGGCTGGAGCCGTTCCCTTCGCCGCGTGATATGCCAGGTCGAGGACCTTGAAGCGGATTCGTGCAGCATTCGGGAGCCAGTGCAGGTCCCTGAGAAGTGAAAACTAGATATAATAATAATATAATAATAATTGTATTATAAACTTTATTTGTATAGCACCTTTCATACAAGCATTGCAGCTCAAAGTGCTTCACAGCAGTAAAAAAGACATAAAATGAGCACAAAATTGACAGATCAAGAGCAGTGCATAAAGTGCAGACATAAAATAAGCATAATAGATAGCAGTAAAATAGACAAAGTCAAGGTAAGGTGTTACAAAGGATCAGATTAAACCGAATATATATATTTATTGATTGATATATATTGCATAATATTTGTATATCGTTTGATATCCCTTGTATATTCCTTGTACATATACACGGAATATCCCTTTAGCCTAGTACAGACCATAATATTTCATTCTCCTATTGGACAGCGGTCCACAGGCGCCAAGGCCATGCCTCCAAAGTCAGGTTCAAAGTCACCGCCGGGGACATGCCTGGACATGAATGGTATTGCGCAAGGATATGAGACAGGAATAAAGCTGGTACTAGTTTATTCACCTAACGTATAAATACGGCGCAGGTGAATACATAAGGAGAGTTACCCAATAAGTTGAAGCCTCTCCCACGATACGACGTGCGGTGAAGTATGGCCTGTTTGGCCCCAAATAGAGCATTGAGACTTAATAACTGAAGTGTCAGAGTTTGGCGCTATACCGTCGAGTGCGACATATTCTATTAAGTCAGTAATAGTCTAATTGTGTATAGTGTATCGTGCGGCTAAAGTTCTACAGTGACCAGCATCACCAACGTTTTCTTCGTATCAGCTAGAGTGCTTATCCAGGCTGGGCTGCTTCATGGCGCTTTCACCCGAGGAGCCCTAGACGAGGACCGTTTGGACATGTACACTGGATTATCTACCCGACGACTGCATAGCCCTTTACGGCTGGATTATATTTGCTTTTGGTCCTGTGATTAATGGAGCGGAGAATCGCCGACGCCCACAAGTGTGTGGGATTTACCCTGTGAGGAGCCACGTCGAGTCTGCCCCTCAGAAGCCTGAGGCAGGCTAGCTTTCTTCCCTGTGGAGCTACAGGCTACGGAGAACAGCTGTATTCGTCTGCGGATCAAGATCTTATTGCACCGTCTCCCGTACTCGGAGTCTCCTTATCATCGTTGACCCAGACTCTATTACCGACAAATCCTCAACCCTTGCTGGCTTACAACCGGGGGGACCCTTCCAGTATCTCCCGCTATATTACTAGTGTACCATGGATATAATTCCCTAAGATTCAGGTTGTATAATTACCTCCTGCGTAACCAGAGAATGGACATTCGTTATTGATTTGCCTACGCACATTCCTTTGCCTTATAAGCGCATTCAAAGTGAAATAGAGAAGTATATTATGTACCTTTTGCTGCAATAAATACTTAATTACAACTTTGTGTGGAACCGATTTCATTGTGGGAAGTGTTCATCATTATATATATCATGTACTGTATGGCCAGTAATTAAAGTACATAAGACGGTAGTGGTTTAATGATACCATACTTATCAATACAGTCAGGGAATTGTACCCCTCAGTTACATAAGGCATAGAACATTAAATCACATCGTTTTTCATAATAGGATCTGACTTCTTAGTAATCGGCCTCTTTGTTTAAGGTTTGATTATCACTGATACACGTCCTTTTAACTTTAGCTTTTGTGATTTATGACTCGAACCCACAATGGTCTAGTCTTTTGTATCCAAAAACCACTCTTTATTATTGCATAACAAACATTTAAATTTTTGTTTTTTTGTATTTTTTTTGTATAATTTTTTAAACAAACACATAAACAAACATGACAACATAAAATTAGATATACAAGCATTAATTAACAGTGCACATCCAATGAAATCACCATTTAAATAAATGTCTTATACAAGATATACACCTAATACCTGCTATCTAATACCCTACACACATATGCTCTCGCTCGCTCCCCCCCCCCCCCCCCCCCCCGGGCCCCCCCTTGGATAATCCATCCATTAACAATCGCTCCTAACCAGGCACTACAATTATATGCTAGCTTTTATTCTCTCCACCACTTCTAACCACATTGTAATTTTGGATTCACTGAGACCCAAAATTCTTGCTGTAGATATTTCTAGATAAATCACATCGAGATATGTAAGAATCCAGACCTTCCGGCACATTTTTTCCGGTTGAAACCATCGTGATGCTATCAGCTTGTGATACCAGATAAAACCAATCTCTTTAGCTGTATAGGTACTGCACACTCAAAAACATAATTCAACAGTAATACAGAGGGGTGTACAGGTATATTCAGAGTTAAGAGATTTGATAATTGCTGGGTCACTTCTTTCCAGAATATCTTAACTGGTGGGCAATCCCAGTACATGTGCATAAATGTACCCTCGTCCCCATTTGTACATAAGGAGCATTTGGAGTCTTGTTTAAGACCCATTCTGTTCAGTCTTATAAGAGTCAAGTATGTCTTATGAATATAGTTAAGATTGATTTGTTGATGGTCCGGGTTCCGTGATGCAAGTCGAACATTTGCCCAGGCTTCTTGCCAATCAAAATCTATTTCCAGGTCTGGTATATCCCTCCTCCAGACTGAGTCTAGGTGGAGGATTTCATACGAGGACGTTAGTAATTGATGATAAAAATCTGATACAAAACCTCTCGATGTCTCTCTTTCATAGAAGAATTTGTGGTATCTGTGGTGTACAATTGGTATCCTTAATGGGACACCGTGAGCCTTCAAACATAACAATAACTGTGCGTAAAAATAATATGTGGAACCGGTGAGATTACATTTTTTGTGTATTTCCTCATAACTACAAAAACTCTGTTTGTTGAAAACATCTCCTAATGTGTAACAAACATTTTCTATGTACTGAGATGACACGCCTTTCCTGCTTCTCTGAAACCACAGCTGGTCTTTGACAAAGATGACTGATGAAGAATGGGTGTTCCTTTTAACTGGGATAATAGATGGAACATATCCATCATGTTCCACCGACCGAAATCGACTCCAGAACGTGTGTAGTGTATATATACTGTAAGTAGGGTGACCAGGTGTCCCACTTTTGGTTGTACTGTCCCACCATTTGACCGAATGTCTCGCGTCCCACATATTGAGTGGATGTCCCTCTTTTCGAAGCAAAAAAAAAAACATTGGTCTAAAAGCCCCTCCCTACAGTAAACGTAGCAACCCGCCTCTTGTCCACACACATTGCTCTGCTCGTGACGCTACCTCATATCGCAGATCTGATTGGTTAGGTAGTAATTTAGCGCTCAGCTCGTGAGAGTCGTGACGCTACCTCATATCGCAGATCTGATTGGTTATAATTCACACTGTACAACACTCCCATTCATACAGGTCAGCCGACTGTGGTAGCAAGCTAGCTCCTGTCATTTGGCCAGACTCAGATATTGCAAAAAAAATATCGTGTGGTCGTACAAAAGCTACATCCATAGTTATCCATAGTTATTCTAATAGAGAAACACAATTTATTTGTATTATTATTTTTGTTCCCTAGTGTTCCCTAGTTCTGTGTTAACAGGGAATATCGAACACAAGACATTCCTGTCAAGTGATAAAGTTTGAATATTTAAAACAGATGTTAGGTGGTAACAAGCCAGCTGCCAGTGCCAAGATGAATGTGGAGAGATATAATACTGTATTTAATTTGTATTTATTTTGATTTAACCTTTATCTATTCGGTGAAGACCAGTTATTCTAATAAAAAAAATTACATTATCTATCTGTCCCACTTTGTCCCACCAAAATCTTACTGTTGTCCTGCTTTTGGACTTTTTGCATCTGGTCACCCTAACTGTAAGTATGTTTTTATGAAACCTAGTTCCAAAATCTTAGTCCCACTGAGTGATCTGAACATAAACAAAATGGTACGGAGCTCCACCACCAAAGGTATGAAATAAATGGACTGCATTCATAGAGCGCTTTACAACTTATGGCTCACATTCACGGCGGAGGTAACCATATAAGGCGCCAACTTGCTCATCGGGAGCAATTAGGGGTTACGTGCCTTGCTCAATGACACTATACTCACGACGCGCTGCCGGGAATAGCAGGAAACCTTCTGATTACCAGGCAACCGCTCTACCTCCTGAGCCACTGTCGCTTCTAAAACAAGAGTGGAGAGACATGTGTTTGTGTTTGTTTACCTTTGTAATGTTAGTAAAACAGATCTATAATTTGATTTACAGTAGTTAAAGAAAGTTCCAAATAGTGTTTTTTTCCATCTACAGATCAAACGTTATGATCATGAATGTATGTGAATATATCCCACATTGTAAAAAAAAATTAAAAAAATATTTTTTAAATATATATACAAATGTTTTGTATTATATATATATATTTCTTTAAAAAATTATATATATATATATATATATATGTGTGTGTATATATATATATATATAGTTTTTTACATATAATTTATATGCATGTATATATTATTATTATTATTTATTTTTTACAATGTGGGATATATTCACATACATTCCTGATCATACCGTTTGATCTGTAGATGAAAAGAAAAACATATATATATATATATAAATCTTTAAAGTTAGAGACTGCTGACAAATGGCAGGTTTTTAGGTCTAGTCTTCTAAAATCAACATCCACAAGCTCTTTAATCTCTTTCAACACAGCCCAGGGTAAATATTAGGACTGGCGTGTGTCTAAAGAGAGAATGCATGTCTGAGATACTTTTCTCTGCCTCATATACTTTTCAAGCTTGTGACCATAGAGACAAAATAAACTGGAGCAGAGGCCTCATCATTCTCTCTCCCAGTCTTATCAGGGTATTATTGGGCAGACATAAAGGAAAACAGAAACCCTGGAAGAATAAAGGAACACGCCAACTTTTTGGGAAATTAGCTTATTTGGGCGCAGTGATTTCATCACCTCAAAAGCCCAGTTAAAAAAAAAAAATAACGGGGCTTTTGAGGTGATGAAATCACCAGCTCCAGCTCAACATCACTGGACTGGACCTCTGGACCTGGTCATACCCGCTCCAGTGAATGTTTGGACCTCTGGACCTGGTCGTACCCGCTCCAGTGAATGTTTGGACTGGACCCCTGGACCTGGTCGTACCCGCTCCAGTGAATGTTTGGACTGGACCTCTGGACCTGGTCGTACCCGCTCCAGTGATGGTCTTACACTTCAAACCCCCAGTCTACACTGGACCTGCACTGGAGTGTCTTGCAATGTGCCTTAAAACTCAGTACTTTAGTCTCCTTTGGACAGTTTAAATCTTTAATGACCGACCATTTCAACCCTGTCTGCAGTTGTTTTTAATTGTTTTATTTAACATTTAGTCATTTAGCTGACGCTTTTATCCAAAGCGACTTACCAGTTCTGTACGACAAGTTATCAGGAAGGGCAATTTAGTTGACGCCGAAAGGTTGGACGGGTTTCGGCTGTCCTATCTGTGGCGGGCAGTTCGTTCCACCATTGTGGGGCAAGGACTGAGAATAGGCGGCTTCTCCTTGATGACCCTCCCGGAGCTCGGATAGGAGTAGGTCTGAGACGGCCAGAAGATGCAGAGCGTAGGGGTCTTGAGGGTGTGTAGTTAGAGACCATTGACCGGAGGTAGGCGGGAGCGGTTCCCTTCGCCGCACGGTATGCCAGGTCGAGGGCCTTGAAGCGGATTTGTGCGTCAATGGGGAGCCAGTGCAGGTCCCTAAGAAGTGGGGTGACATGGGCCGACTTCGGTAGGTTTGAGATCAGGCGGGCTGCTGCGTTCTGAATGAGCTGAAGAGGCTTGGTGGCAGTGGCCGGGAGGCCAGCAAGCAGTGCGTTGCAGTAGTGGAGGCGGGAGACGACTGTTGATTGGGCGAGGAGTTGGGTGGCCAGTCGTGAAGCCTGACTGATTAGGGTCTAATTAGGGAACCTCAACATAACATAACATAACATAACATAACAATAGGTTGATACATTCCTGGTTGTGAACGTGAATGTATTATCACAGGAAGGGAATGTGCATAAAACATACCTTATTTGACTGGATTTGGGGGGGGGTTGCTATAGTGTTACATTCAATCATTAGAAGAGGTAGGAGGAGTGTGTATACTCAAGCACCACTTCTTCAGATTGTAGACGGCCCTGAGACGCTGTGTTCTCATAGCCAGGGATCTAGAACAGACACAAAGAAGACAAGTTCATACGCATGAAGGCACACACACACACACACGCACACACACACACACAATGCTTGGTTGGATATAAATACTGTAAGTGGTGGGCTTAGGGAGAATATTGGAGGTCGGAGACCCCAGTGAATCAATGTGTAAGAAAGGGATATATTAACTAGATTTCATGAAAACATACTTACACTACACAAGTTCTGGAGTGGTTTTTGTGAGGGAATTTTACTCCTGCATAAAAAGAAAACGCCAAACTGGAATTGACGTAACAGAAGGTGGAGTTGAGCAAGAATAAGAAGAATGGATCTCAGTGCTAGTTTTGAAACTGAAGTGGTTGTAAATGTTTATACAGACGTATATAATGATGAATTGTGGCTGCCCAATATGACCGGCTGTGTAACAGATATACAAGAGCCAGAACCCAGACGCAGAGTGAGTAGAGACGAGGAGTAAAACCCAAAAACTGGTATATTTATTATACCAAGATATATGGAACAGGGTAAACAGAACACAAAACACATAAACACCGGGTGTTGTCAAAAAACTAATTAAACAAAGTATCAAAAGAAACCACAGGAACAATTAAAGTCCAATTGCCTGGTAACAAAACGATAAAAAAAAACTCACAGGACAAAAAAAAATTGCAAAAATCCAGGGATAACATAACAGAAACAGAGCATTCAGGAGGTTCACCAGGCAAGAGGTTCACCAGGCAGGAGGTTCACCAGGGCAAAGTCAGGCAGAGACTGTGATACAAAGGAGAAAAATCTAAGTTACAAACTCAAACAAGACTGAGCACGGAATATCACTAGGCATCTAAATGAAAAAGGCATACAGTAGGACTCGTCTAACGGGATGTAAGTCTATGATCCGGCAAAATGGAAGAGTTGTGACCAGTCTTTTATGGCAGGGTTGATTGGATATGGAACAGCTGATCGCCTGACTCCCCACACCTGGATCCACTCCTGCTTGATAGATAGAGAGAGAGAGTGGGGGGAAAAACAGGAGGCCCTTTTCCAGTTGCATCATCACGCTCTCTATCTTCAAGCTGTACGTAGCTAGTGTCAGTCTTATGTATACTATGTGTACGTGTTACAAATAGGGACTGCAGAAAATTTAATGTCTTCTGACAGCTTCTGATGTCTCATGTACAATGACCAGCATGTTCAGCACCATGGACAGCAGCCCTGTCAACCATTCAGCCCTCCTCACCTGCTCCATGCTGCTCCTGTAATACCACACCCTTCATAGCCAGGCTGCCATGAGATATTACATTTTCTGTGGTGAATTGATTGATTGATTGAAAACTTTATTAACAGATTGCAGAATGGGTACAGTACAGTACAGCTCAATACATACAATTGTTAAGGGGATGCAACACCAGAGAAAGACTTTCGTCTTGTTTACATCAGGGTCCCCCATTTTCAATTCATAATATCATATATGACATACACGACATACAGATAGACAGTACTGCTACATCTATACATTTATGACATACCAGATTTGCAAATACAGTACTGTTTGTGATACAAAAAGAGTCCAGCAAAGAGAGTATATACATTTGACGTAGAAACTGTACATTGGAGGATGTTGGGTAGGTGGGGTGGGGTTGGGGGGGTGGGGGGGGACTGTACATTGGATGTGGTTGGTTGGGTGGGGTGGGGGGGGGCGGGGGTTGGGTAGGAGGGGTGGGTGGGGGGGGGGGCGACACTGTACAAGCAAAACTGTACATTGGAATATTGACAAAACCATACTTGGTCATTTACTGTACATTGGAGGGGGTTGGGTTAGGACATTTACAGGGGCCAGTTTCGAATTGCAGTCTCCCGTAGGTGTTCTTTGAGAGTGTTTTTGAAAGTGGGTAGTGATTCACATTCCTTTACAGCTTTGGGTAGGGCGTTCCACATTGATGTGGCATAATTGCGAAACGTGTTTAGTCCCTTGTTTGAGCCGAATCTGGGTTTAACATGATTTGTGGAGCTCCCTCTGGTGTTGTGATCGTGGTATTCACTGACCTTTGGGAAGTATTTTGACATGTACATCGGTACCTTGGTCGTGTAGTGTATCTTGTAGATCAGGCCCATTGCAAGTTGCTGTACTCTGTCGTCTACTCTAAGCCATCCTAGGTTGTCAAAGTGGGCAGGGGTGAGGTGGGTTCTAGGAGTAAGGTCAAGCAGTAGTCTGACCAGTTTGTTTTGAGATGTTTGTAATTTAGTTTTTAGCGCCTTTAAGGTGCTTTGGTACCATGAGGTGCAAGCATAGTCGTAGTACCCTTGAATGAGTGCTCCTGCCAGAGTCTTCAGGGTATTCTTGTTTACCAGTGAGGAGATCCGGTACAAGAATCGAGTTCGTTGGTTGACTTTTTTTATTACATTGGATGCCATTTTGTCACAGGAAAGATTTGCCTATAGGATGGAACCCAGGTAGGTAATTTCATCTTTCCTTGTGACAATATTGTCACCCACTGTAACTGAGAAGCCGTCGGTCTTGCTGAGTTTGTTATTTGAACCGAAGAGAATGGACTCTGTTTTGCCCATGTGTAATGATAGTTTGTTATCAGCGAGCCATATGCAGATTTTGCCTAGTTCCGAGCTGAGGGTTTTTTCAACCTGTAACTTGTTCTTGTCAGAGACCAGCAGGGCTGAGTCGTCCGCAAACAGGAACAAGTTGCAGTCACAAGCTGACGACATGTCATTTGCATGAATTAGGAACAGTAGCGGTCTTAGTATGCTTCCTTGTGGAACACCACAGCTCACTGTGAGGGGGGGGATAGGGTACCGTTTACCTCCACCATCTGTTCTCTCCCCTCCAGGTAGGATTGCATCCAGCTCACTGATAGACTATCAAAACCAATTGCTTTTAGCTTGTCAATCAGAATGGTGTGATTGACAGTGTCGAAGGCCTTTTGTAGGTCCAGCATGACCATGCCGCAGTATTTTCCCGCGTCCACCTCTTGTTTGATGTGGTCGTTTAAATAGAGAAGGCATGTGTCAGTGGAGTGGGATGTTCTGAAGCCAGATTGGAATTCGTAGATTAGATTTTTTTTCCACGAGGTACTTTTCGACCTGTTCGTATAAAAAATTTCCATGACTTTCGAGATGGAGGTGAGGATAGAAAAAGGCCGGTAGTTGCCTGGGTCTAATTTACTGCCCTTTTTGTGCAGGGGTGTTACTCTCGCAATTTTGAAGTCCTTGGGGACGTGTCCCTGTTTTATGGAGAGGTTTATTATGTGTGTGATGACTGGGGTGATGGAGGCTGCTGAGTCTCTGAGGAATTTGGAGGGGATGTTGTCATGGCCAGTGGCCTTGTTCGGTTGGAGGGCGCTCAGTTTTTTGAGTACCTCATCTGTTGTTACCATTTCCAGTTTGAAGTCGTCTTTGTGGACCCCTAGGTTTTTGTAGTATGCTACTATGTGTTCTACCCCATAATGCCCTGAGTGGGAGGGTAGTGTGTTTACCAGTGTTGTGGCTATGTTTGTGAAGAAAATGTTTAAGTAATTGGCTACATCCAGCTTGTCTGTGATGAGCGTGTTGTCCGTCTTTATGTTTATGTTTGAGAATCTGGTTTTAAGTTTTTTACTGAAAACGTAAATAGTTTACATTGTTTGAATATGTCATATATGTTCCTATTTGTTATACGTACACATTGTATATAAGACTTGGGCTTTTCAATTTTCTGAGGGAGCTGAAAATGTAAATAGTTTACATTGCTTGAAATATGTGTTCCGATTTGTGATACATACACATTGTATATAAAACATGGGCTGTCATGCGATATTCAATTTTCTGCATGAGCTGAACACATAAATAGTTTACATTGTATGAATATGTAATATAAGTACCTATTTGTAATACATACATATTGTATATAAAACATGGGCTGTCATGCGATATAAAACGTTGCTGCGGTAGCTGAAAACATAAATAGTTTACATAGTTTAAATATGTAATAAATGGTGCATTTTATATAGAGCTTTTATCCAAAGCGATTTACAACATTTGACCCATTCACTCACACATACACACACCTACGGCGGAGGCAACCATGCAAGGTGCCAACCTGCTCATCGGGAGCTGTTAGGGGTTAAGTGTCTTGCTCAAGGACACTTTGACACGCTGCCCGGGAGGAGCGGGAATCAAACCGGGACCCTCCGGATTACCAGACGACTGCTCTACCTCCCGAGCCACTGTCACCCCTTATACCTTACCTCTTATACACAAGACTGACACTATTACCATGAAGAATATGCAATACTGTATATGTACCTATTTGTAATATGTATCCCATACAGAGCTCCCAATGCCAATATATGGCAGTGCAAAAGTCAGTTGTGTAAAATACGGTCAGTCAATATACGACAAAACTGATCTGTGCAAAATACCATCATTATATCCAATCATAAACCACTTTAAAAATTATAAATAAATAAATAAAATGAAAGAACCATTAGTGGAAACCTTTTTCATGCATCAGGTTTAATTGTAGTCAGTTTGACAAGTTGTACATGAGCTGCCACGTAGGTATTGCGTATTTCACTTACAGTTCCGATACCAGTCTACCAATGAGAACCCTTAAAATGTCTCCACGCAGCTGAGATTTAACATTACGGCTACATCAAACATGTTACTCAAAGTTCTAAAGTGCTTTGGAAGACATCGCTAATGCCTTTACACGTTAAATATCAAAGTGCCGACACATTATAATAACGCTGACAAACACACGCTCTGCACTTTCCCTGGATTTATGGGCAATGCAATTATAGGCCTATGTAAAAACATCCTTTCCGAGCATAAAGCCTCTGGTAAGAATACAGCACAAGCACTCTGACCCAATCAATAGGCCAGGGCAGCTCACTTACTGTAGTATGTAAATAAAGTACTAATCTGTATAAGGTGCATCATGTACATTATGTTATAGCCATAAGTAACATATTTACGTATTGTATTGAAAATGTAACATGTGTACGTCACCCCCAGACCTGATACACTACGCCTGACACTGCGCCCAGGCTTTGAAGCTCGTTGTCTGGATGCCTTCGCGCTCCCGACAGGCCAGAGTGTGACCCTCTCCACGAAATTATCTCTAGAAATAATCTCTATGTGCCATGGAATATCGTCTTTCTACAGGGCTCTCCGGCACAGAGACACAGGCAGAGATTAATTAGCATAGCGGTTAATTGAAGCTAATCTGATTATCTTGACCCAGGGCAGGTATTGCTGCTTAACCCAGCCATCCCCACACCACACTATACAATTAGATTAAAAGCCTTATGGACCGAGATAATTGATTGAAACCTTTATTTATACTCAGGTGAGCTCTGAGGTGAGGCCACCTCATTTATAGAACTGCTGAGTGTACAACAAGATAAAACAACAAAACAATGTGCAGTGCAATCAGTTAAAAACAGTTACAACATGTATCATAGAGAAATTAAATCAGACATTTAAATTCCGTAAGGGAAGGAAGAACTTCCAACTTTAACTTTGACTGAATGTCATTTCAGGACTTTGGGGCTGCATAAGAGAATACTGTCCTGCCGAGTCTTGTACTAGTCTGTAGTACTTTACAGTAAATGTGATCCAGTTACTAGATCGTGTTTGATGGGCTGGAGCATTCCTGTGACTTCCTGTCCAACAGGGCAGCTATATACGGTGGCTGTTTGCCGGTCAATGCCTTGAAAATGTACAAGAGCCAATGCAATGATAGTCTCGCCGAGCTGCCAGGGATAATGAAGTGTATATTGATGCTTTTCATATTACGGATTACAAATACGCAGGGGTATAAAAAGTACCCATAAATTATACTTAAGTGAAAGTATGGGTACCGCCTCAAAATTGTACTCAAGTAAAAGTCAGAGTATCTGGCTAAAAACACACTTGATGATTGATTGAAAATTGTATTAACAGATTGCAGAATGGATACAATACACTACAGTATGGCTCAATACGGGGATGCAGACCAGAGAAAGACTTTCGTCTTGTTTACATCAGGGTCCCCCATTTTCAATTCATAATGACATTTATGACATACACAACATACAGATATACAGATATATATCATGACATTTATGACATACTGTACATGACATACAGATATACAGTACTGTTACATTTATGACATACAAGATATACAAATATACAGTACTGTTTAACAGAGATCCTAACAGAAACTATATACATTCGAGGGGGAGGAAACTGTACATTAGGAGGGGGTTGGGTGTGTGGAATAATATATTGATCCCCCAACTCTCATGTAAAGACATTCCCCTCCCCTGTGTCCCCTATCCTGTGTCCCCCCCCCCCCCCCAATTGACCTATATAAGGCTCCTCCCGACAGCATTCCAGGTCGCTACCTGGGTCATTCAGCTGATCACCTGGGGCGCGAGCCTCAGCCATTCTCTCTATGTACTATGTATATTTCTATCTGTCCAGTTAATAAACCTTGTTATTAACTGACCCTCGGTTGACTGAGAACCTTCTTCTTCAGGATATCCACAATATCCCACAATTGGCGTCTACGAACTTGTGACGGACTCTTTGCGTCCTGGCCCTGCCGTGTTGTTTCATCTATACAGAGAAAAGTGAGTATATAGATGGTCGACCAAAATGTATGGCAAGGAATTAAAACCTTCCCGCTTTTCTCTGTGCCAGGTGAATGTTACGGTATGTTGTCAAATATTGAGATCATGGCTGAGCGAGAGTAATGTGCATTAATATATCTGATCTGTATTGAGAATCGTTACGGGGGAAACGCGTGTACCCCGGTCTTCCTCAGGTGTGAAGGAAAGATTTGCTGGGTTAATGGTACCTGTTCCCAGACTGAGTGTTATAGACACTAGCTGAAATACGTACTGGGTCAAAGTTGTACTATACCCTGACTGAGTTTTAACCAGAGACTAGCTAAAAGTATGTGCAATGGGAATGTAGATTTCCTAGTTAGGACCAAGAGGGTACTGACTGAACTAATACGTCGTGACCAGGGACTGGCTGACTTAGAAGATATATACTGTTGGTAAGAGGACTGACTTATTATTATAATGGCGTGGTAGTAGTGATATTCTTGGAAACGTTACTTGATTAGAATCCGTTCTATGTTTTGTTTCTGCAAACAGGCGGGAAATAGGACCGAGATGCTAGTATTAAGATTGTGATAGGATTTGCCTCGAGTATCGTTGTATTATTTCCAAGTTCACACTGACTAGACCTGCGGTCATTAACTTCCTGGAACCGATATAGTCAGGTTAGGTTATCTATTGTCATTACAGATAGGCGGGTAGAGAAACACGGACATTTTGGTCGTGTTGTTCAGGGACCGTGAATTTTGACTATAGTACCTCGCGGGAAAAAATCTAATCTACGAATTCCAATCTGGCTTCAGAACATCCCACTCCACTGACACATGCCTTCTCTATTTGAACGACCACATCAAACAAGAGGTGGACGCGGGCAAATACTGCGGCATGGTCATGCTGGACCTACAAAAGGCCTTCGACACTGTCAATCACACCATTCTGATTGACAAGCTAAAAGCAATTAGTTTTGATAGTCTATCAGTGAGCTGGATACAATCCTACCTGGAGGGGAGAGAACAGATGGTGGAGGTAAACGGTACCCTATCCCCCCCCTCACAGTGAGCTGTGGTGTTCCACAAGGAAGCATACTAGGACCGCTACTATTCCTAATTTATGCAAATGACATGTCGTCAGCTTGTGACTGCAACTTGTTCCTGTTTGCGGACGACTCAGCCCTGCTGGTCTCTGACAAGAACAAGTTACAGGTTGAAAAAGCCCTCAGCTCGGAACTAGGCAAAATCTGCATATGGCTCGCCGACAACAAACTATCATTACACATGGGCAAAACAGAGTCCACACCTGGCGCAGGGACTTGGAGACAGACATCACACAGAGCGGACTGACATGGAAACAGCTGGAAAGCAAAGCACAGGACAGAGGACCCTGGCGAACTGTTGTCGACGGCCTATGCTCCCCCAAAAGGAGCGATAGGCGTAAGTAGTAAGTAAGTAAAACAGAGTCCATTCTCTTCGGTTCAAATAACAAACTCAGCAAGACCGACGGCTTCTCGGTTACAGTGGGTGACAATATTGTCACAAGGAAAGATGAAATTACCTACCTGGGTTCCATCCTAGAGGCTAATCTTTCCTGTGACAAAATGGCATCCAATGTAATAAAAAAAGTCAACCAACGAACTCGATTCTTGTACCGGATCTCCTCTCTGGTAAACAAGAATACCCTGAAGACTCTGGCAGGAGCACTCATTCAAGGGTACTACGACTATGCTTGCACCTCATGGTACCAAAGCACCTCAAAGGCACTAAAAAGCTTGTCAGACTACTGCTTGACCTGACTCCTAGAACCCACCTCACCCCTGCCCACTTTGACAACCTAGGATGGCTTAGAGTAGACGACAGAGTACAGCAACTTGCAATGGGCCTGGTCTACAAGATACACTACACGACCAAGGTACCCATGTACATGTCAAAATACTTCCCAAAGGTCAGTGAATACCACGATCACAACACCAGAGGGAGCTCCACAAATCATGTTAAACCCAGATTCGGCTCAAACAAGGGACTAAACACGTTTCGCAATTATGCCACAACAATGTGGAACGCCCTACCCAAAGCTGTAAAGGAATTGTGAATCACTACCCACTTTCAAAAACACTCTCAAAGAACACCTACGGGAGACTGCAATTCGAAACTGGCCCCTACAAATGTCCTAACCCAGTTGTACAGTAAATGACCAAGTATGGCTTTGTCAGTATTCCAATGTACAGTGTACAGTGTCGTCGTCCCCCACCTACCCAACCCCCCCCCCACCTCCAATGTACAGCCCCCACCCACCCACCCAACCCCACCCCACCCACCCAACCTCCCCCAATGTACAGTTTCTACGTCAAATGTATATACACTCTTTTTCTGGACACTTTTTGTATCACAAACAGTACTGTATTTGCAAATCTGATATGTCATAAATGTATAGATGTAGCAGTACTGTCTATCTGTATGTCATGTATGTCATATATGTTATGATGAATTGAAAATGGGGGACCCTGATGTAAACAAGACGAAAGTCTTTCTCTGGCCTGCATCCCCTTAACAATTGTATGTATTGAGCTGTACTGTACTGTACCCATTCTGCAATCTGTTAATAAACTTTTCAATCAATCAATCAATCATATTGGACCTCTATATCGTTGTTAATAACGGATTTCAGGTCCGGCCGTGTTTAACGGTGTTTGATTGCTCAACAAGGTGAGATACGTGGGCTTATTAGACGTGATATCCTTGGACAGCGCTACTCTGTTAGAAACTGTTCTATGATTCTTCGGCAATAGGTGGGAAGAACGACCGAGAGCTGGTTGAATCATGATTAGATTGCGCTGTTAAATTTCGAAGTTCAGGTTCGGTCGTTATGCTTTAAATAACGGTGTATAGATTAGATCAAGGGTAAACAAGCCTTATCGCAGCATGAGTACTGGTTGATTAAACGAACAGCGATCCGATACAGAACAGGTATAAGCACACGTTATCTTTTATGTATTATTGTTTTGTGTGTTTGTCTGTTTAAGTGTCGTTTGTATGTGCACAGTATTATAGAACCCGTCGCGTTGCTTTATTGAGTTAAGAACCGGCTGATATCGCACCGAGCATTGGGCGACGAGTTAATAATAATAATAATAATACGTTTTTATCATTTTCTTGTCTGTTTGTTTACGTTTCACATGGAACCGCATATGATGCACAGGCTCGTTCATTCGGTTACAAAACGCTGGTTTTAGGTGAATTCCAGGCTATTGAGAGCCGCGGAAAAGTACTGCATGGATTGCAAAGCGTTATTTCCGAGGTGAATGGGAACGCATGAACGTCGCTTGGAGTGATGACGTCATACGGTGTGCGCCATGAAGTTATGATTTTGATATGAAGCTATCCATGGGCTAACGTGAAGTTTAATATGCCCGAGGCCGAGGGTATATGAAATCCACGTGTAGTATCTGTTTTATTTGTATGTGTATGTACACGCTGCTATTAGAACGTGTCGTGTTACTGTAGCGAGATAAAAAAAATAGTTTTTCCAAAGTGGCATTGTCCCAGACCACCGGAGAAACGAGCCGAGCATTGCATTGACGACACGTAGCGTGTTACAGCCTCAAGGACCACTATTCGATTGAAGATACACATAAACACAAAAGGGGGTAAGTTATAAGGGTATTCAATAACTGAACACAACTATGAGAACGACGTCATCACAACAGCTGTCCGGTGAGTATGAAACAAACCTTCTGCAACAGTAGATTAGACGTTATAACCTTAGATTACTTTGACACAAACTATAGAGTAAAACAGCCCACCAAGCAGAAACAATTTATGAGTAACACACACTTACTCCCATTATAGGCGATTAGACCTTATTTTTATTTTTTATTTTTTTTTGTCTTTTTCCCCCTCCATTTTCCTCCGATTTTCTCCCATCCCAATGTTAGTCGTATGCCAATTCCCAGTCCCTTCCTGGTCGCTGCGCTTTACCCCCCACAGTCAGATCATTTGGGAGAGTGGAGGCTACCACGTGCTTCCTCCGACACACGTCCAGCCAATCACCGCTTCTTTTCACCTGGCAGCGCGGATTCTCATTGAGAGGGCGTAGCGTGTGGGAGGACCACACTATCCCCCTCACGTCCAATCCGCGCTTAGCAGGCGCCCCGACCGAACTGTAGGAGTCGCTGTTTACAACGACCCGGACCCACCCCGCCAGCTTCTCCCACCCTCTGATACAGCCAATTGTATCAGTGCAGACGGCCAGCCAAGCTGGTGACAACCCCGGAGCTGTGAGCTGGATTCGAACAGGCGAACCAAGCTCACAGCTCCGGGGCTGGTGACGAACGCAATCTCCGCTCGACCACCTAACCGCGGCGATTAGACCTTATAAGCTTTTACAATTATGTTTAAAAATAAGAGACAGATCAACAAGATCTAAAAGCTAAAGAAAGAATAACAACAACCTTTCTTGGTAGATAATAAATAATTGCAGATAATGTTTAGATGAGGCCAAATCATGCCTCCTCGTTTCCACAGTAACAGTGATGAGATATGCATTGTATGTATAGCACACAGACAGTCAAAAAGAATTCACCCAGAGGACAACAAAAGAAAATAGTGGAAAATTAACATGTTTTGTGTTTGCAGGAACCGAGCAGACAGCCAAGAGGCCCTGGGTCGGGGTGCAGAGCGATGTGGACACTCAAATTGTATCACAAAAGACTGAAACTCCAATGATTTGCATCTGAACACAGACAGGACACAGAGTGAGACCAGCTGCAGTCATGTAAATTGAGACCCCAAAATAATCTACATTTGAACACGAAAATCAGCCGAGGACGATTTGGAGCTGAAAGACAATGCAAATAGCAGAGAGGACTCTGACCACACCTAGAAACTCAACTTAGTATAGCAGGAATGCAATGTTTTAAAATGAACATACCCTTGTTCATTTATTTAACATGAATTAGACACAGGTGATGATGTTGCAGTCATGAAAGTCTACCTAATTCCCATACTAACAGAATAACTAACCAGTTGTTTTCATCATCTCTTTTCAAGAAGGCACACAAATTAGAGATATGATTTCTGAATAAAACCAGACAAAGTAGAAGTGCCAGAGATGAAGGATCAATGATGAAAACAACTTAACTTGCAATCTCCTCCTTCTATTCTCTGCTTATAACCAATAACTCCTTGCTATTTCAAATACTTTCCACGACTGCAAATATCAAACCGCCAAGGGGTACACAATGATTATCAACATGTACAAGGTGTACATTTACATTGGTCATTTAGCTGACACTTTTATCCAAAGCGACTTACAGGTTCTATGTGACAGGACATCAGGAAGGGCACAACTCTATCAGCTGAGTAACAATGTTCATCAAAATGTCAAGTGCTACAGTGTAGGTTAGTTTATTAGGACATGTGCATGACATTAAGGTTAGTTAGGGTTAGATTTATTTTTATCAGTTGCAAAAATGCACATGATATATTATAGGATAATTGAATTAATGCTACAAGAGTAGATGAGAAAACTAATGATTGTTTTTTCATGCAAAATAACTGGCTGCCTAGATTTTATGTTTTTTTACACATGCTAAATTATGATGAGCCACACTTAGATGTGAAGAGAACTAGATAAATCACAACCCAAACACCGTTAAGGACAGGTTAGTACGAAGATACATCGACTCAATGGTAAGTAAAATAAAGAACATGCATAATGGTATTACACAATGAAAAACTATGAATTGAATTAACCCTAAATGATTTTCTTCTTTAGCAGAAAGGCGTTGAATCATTTATGTGAGGAGGTTTTCTAAGGCAGTTTTCATCATCCTCAGATCATAAATTGGTGAGAGGACAGGACGAGTGAGACGACGCGTGACCTGAACCACGAACAACAGCAGAGGACCACGAAGGACACCGCCAAGGAGCTGCGGACGACAAGGGCGACGACAACAACCGTGGGAGAACCACCAGCCCACACAACACAGACGTCCCCAAAGGAAGGGGAGCAGAGACAGAAAGGACGACATGCTGCACCACCCCGACAACCCCACCACTCCCAATAACCCTGTGACCTTTGACGAGATACACAAGGAGTGGATGGCGACCTGAACACACGAGAAACGCCTAACACTTGCAGTAAAACAGGCCTAGCACATATTGTCCACATTGTTATTTTTTTAGATTACTGTCTTACTGTCTGGCGCTGCCACACGACAGACTCACAGAAACATCAACTGAATGTACGATACATTCAACACACATCAAGACCACCACAGAAGGACGCACCCCTGGCAGAGAACAGCTTGTCAACAGCGAAGCAACATCTGTCAGATTCATGCCTTCACAAACAAGAATTGTATCACAAATTTAACATATATCTGGAAAATTATGAACTAAGAATGTGATGTTAACACGGTTAGCATAATCATCTGTTATATCATTTATTTTTAATGTTCTCTTTATACACATTGGCCACTAAGGTAATGTCTATTGTAAATATTACTATGTTTGTATGTGTACAACCATGATCTTAGCTCCCATAGATATTATCATGAAGACACATAGTTAACACTTAAATGTCTGATTCACAACGTGAATGACTGGAGATAAGTGCCAAGCCAAGATAGGCACAACCAGAGCTTCTAATGATTATGTTATTTGTTGTTTGATATCAGAGTTGAGGACCAATCATTGATATAGGTATTTGAGCGGGTAAATCAGACCATTATTAATAAAAGAAAATAGTGATATTCCCACATCTCTGATATAAAAATAACACAGACTTTAGTCCAGTCAATCATGTCATGAATCATGTATGTAAATATTTCTATTTTAAACTGTTATGCCAACCACCAGATCAAGGGTTTGAAATGATTTTTATTCAATAATCCGGTAAACCAACAGATCACATTGGCCAAAATGTTCATTATTTTAATTGTTTTATTATCTGATAACCGATGGATTACAGCGATCCCATTCTTGTACCATGTCTATTCACTTTTCAATATTTTACCTGTTCCAAATAACCCTGGTATATTATATATTAATCTCACCCACATTATGAAGAGAAAAGTGAGTAACTGTGGAATAATATATTGATCCCCCAACTCTCATGTAAAGACATTCCCCTCCCCTTTATCCCCTATCCTGTGCCCCCCCCCCCCCCATTTGACCTATCAAATGGGACCACCTCCCCCCCTTTTAACTATATAAGGCTCCTCCCGACAGCATTCCAGGGCCCTCATTTATCAACGTGGCGTACGCACAGATATGTGCGTAACCCGTGCGTACGATCATTTCTAAGTGTGGGATTTATCAATTTGAACTTGTGCTTGACTTTGTGCGTATATTTAAGCACAGGTCGGACCATGCGTAGCTGGCGCCCGTTGGTAGAATATATTATTACAACAAGGAAATAAGCTTCTGTGCATTCGTTTCAACACTGGCATGTTCTGTATGAACCGTAATTCATTATAGTTCATTGTAAAATAGCAACAGTAGTGTAATTATGGTCAAAACCCTATAAATAGCATTTGGAATAATAGGTATTTTCTCTCAGAATGAATGCAGCATGGTTTATATAGCGTTATCGGAATATACTGGGTGTACTGACTGACTGCGCTCGTTATTATTTGCGCACAGACCGGAGAAACACGGGAACGTTTTGATTATATTTAAAAGGCTTTACGTTAAACGAAACAAGTGGAATTTCGAAGCTGTAAGCAGAATACAAGTCATATGAACACCCACAATATAGTGTTCTTCCCCCTTCCTACTGTATAAGAAAGAATAAAAAACACATTGCAATGAGACCAGGGTGTATGTGTATTACAAAACCCTTGCAATAATGTGTCTTAAATGAATGAAAAGCATACATGCTCTGGACACAGAGTATATATCGTGTGGGTGATATGACTTGTATTATGCTTACAGAATTCCACGTATTTAGTTTTACAATGTCAAAGCCTAAATCAAAACGTTCCCGTATTTCTGCAATCTATGTGTAGCAGGGTGGATTATCCCTGCTTTGTGGGAACGGTTGCTGGCAGTCACAAGGTAGCTGGACACAGTAGAGCTCCGTCTGACTGCACCCTCGTCTTTGGGCCTGGAGCGTCAAACTGGGGCCCGGTAGTGGGAGTGAATGGGGCCCGGGATTTACCAACCTGGTCTGGTACTCTGGTCTTCCTCGCCTCTCCGGGGCGGTCAGCAGTACTCCCCAACTCGCTCCACTTCCCTGAATACCTCCTTTAGCCCTCCCACACCTAGTGACTGATATGCATAATTAGATTCGTTCCTCCCGCAAGCAGTACCCTCCCTTGATGACCACTAGAAACCTTTCAATGAAAAGGAGAGAGTTGGGTAGGAAGGGGTTAACTGTAGTAACGTTACCCACACCAAAATGGTTAATACTGGGCACAGGAATAGATACGCACACAGAATCCCATCTAATGTTTAATGTTAGTTGTACGGTTCAGTTACAAGGATTTAATAGGAGTGATCAAATGGACTGAAGTCCCACTATAGCTCCGTTTGTAACTCAATACCTCATAGACACGTATATTATACACCCACCTCTGGGTTAGCATCAGGGATAATATACTTCAATGTGTTTGACTCATCACCCACGTCTGGGTCGGTACCCTGTGTAATACCTCTATCAGGCTTTAATTATATGGCAAGAACAGTACCTCTCTAAGGCTTTACTTATGATGCACCAGGTCTGTAACCTCCCCACAGGGAAAGGGTTAATTAGATGGGAAAATATTATTAAAGAACAAACACGTTATCACACTCAAAGGAAATCAAAAGTGTGGGCCCACAATACCAAACAAAAGTCCTATACTAATGCCGGCATATATTGTTGATGGGGTACCCCTGTGAACTGTGTTTAGCAACCATTAGCTTCGCCCGCAGGCTGCACCACACTGTGTACTGTGTAATAGATCCGGAGCATTGATGCTCGATTGTACTCAACCAAAATGGCAGCCTTGCCGTGCCACCACCGTCCAGGTAGCAAGATGGCGTCGAACGCTCTCGTCACTGGCGCTAGCAAGCGGGGCTGGAGCAGAGGGACCGTAGCTGGCTGAGAGCGTGTGCTGGGTGATGGCAACCTCTGCTGGACGGAAGAACTCCCGTGCTTGGCTGTCGACCGCCGGTGCAGAGCAGACGTTGACGCCGGCGAAGGCTGGTTGTAGACGGCCGGTGCTGGGTCGACGCGCATCCATAAACTCGCCCTCACTGACACTGAAGCTACACTCTGGGTCCCAAACAGCCCTCCTGCTAGCCGTGATATATAATAACGCAGGGTGTCTCTAAACACCGGTCCTCTTCACGCCACGCTGGCGTGGCACCTCACTAGAGGGGATATCTTTAACTTAAGCCACACTTGGCTATACCGCCTTTCTTCTAGGATAACTCTGTGTATATCACTAGGGTTATTCAGTGGGAAAAACATGCAATGCTCCACTACGATTACTTTGCTAAAATAACCCGTCACATACTCAAGTTCAGTTCGTCCGCCCGTGTGCTCCACAACGGGGGCTCTCCGAGACACGTCTGTTCACAACAAAGTCCAGACTCGAAGAGGCTCGTCTTCCCTCTTCCGCCTCCATTCACTTGCTTCCCCGGCTCTCTCGTACACTCTCTGCCTGCCACCGCCCCCTGCTGGTACCGCCAACTAGTCAGGCCTAGGCCTGCAGGCTTAGCGTCAGCGAAGCGTCGAGAAACGAAGAGGGACAAAGAGGAGTTTTCCTGGAGTTATCCGCTTAGGGATCCACCGATCCACCTAGAGCTAAGTACACCCTAGTCCTATCTTTCACTCCACTCTGCTATTCCTCTACTTCCTCCCTGCCACTCTTGACACCACAATGTGTCTCATATCCACAATCTGCTCTTCCAGAACAGATTCAACCCACCCACGGCAGTTTGCTAGCAACCCGGCTAATCTCTCCTACCCTCCTACAGCCACTAATACACCTGTCACAGTACGGGGAGGCTTATGGAATTGTCAATCAGCAGTCAAGAAAGCTGACTTCATTACTGCCTACGCCCATAGTCAAAATCTGCAGCTCCTGGCTCTAACTGAGACCTGGGTAACCCCCAATAACTCATCAACACCTGCAGCATTATCTACAAACTATAACTTCACTCACACACCTCGACCTTCCAGACGGGGTGGAGGCACTGGCCTCATGACCTTCATGGACTACAAACTTAACACCCCTCCCAGCACTGTCACTCTCCTCTTTTGAATATCATGCAGTATCTGTCTCTAATCCTTTCAATCTCACCATTGTTACACTCTACCGCCCTCCAGGTCCGCTCGATCACTTCACAGATGAGCTGGACATGCTTCTAAGCTCCTTACCGGAAGATGGTACCCCTCTCCTTCTATTGGGCGACTTCAACCTGCCTGACTCATCTCAGTCAGTCATAGTAGTCTCCCTCCTACAATCATTTGACCTGACTCCCACTGCCATGCCTCCCACCCACAAAGCAGGCAACTCCTTGGATCTCATATTTTCCCGTAACTCCAGCATCATTAACACCACGGTAACTCCCCTACATGTATCTGACCATTCCTTCATATCCTTCTCACTAACTCTCATGCTTAACCGAAAGGTCTTCACCCCAACTCAAACCATCTCACTCAGACGCAACCTGGCCTCCCTATTCCCCTCCACCCTCTCCTCTGACATACTGTCCGCTCTACCTTTGAGTGACACCTTCTCTGCTCTCTCCACAGAGATGGCAACCTCCACCCTCCTCTCAGCCCTTGCAACCTCCTTCGACAAGCTCTGTCCCCTCATTGAGAAACCTGCCCGCCGTTCCCCACCCAGTCCATGGCTGACAGATCCAGTGAGAGAACAAAGACAGGTCCTGAGAGCAGCTGAAAGGAAGTATAGAAAGTCACGCCTCACTGCTGACATCGACACATATCACAACCTCTTGTTAACATTCTCCAAAACCATTACTAATGCCAAAGCTTCTTTCTTTCACCATAGGATCGAGGCCTCTGCCAAGAATCTTCGCAAACTGCATGCTACCATGTCCTCCCTCCTCACTCCCCCCCCCACCCCCCCCTCCATCATCTTTCTCTGCCGAAGACTTTGCGATCTTCTTTGAGGAAAAAGTGGAGAACATCCGCAGCTCCTTCTCCCAACCCCCACCCATTCCAAATGCTGAATCGAGAACCTCATCCTTCACTCTGTCATCTTTCTCTCCCATTACAGAAGCCGAGACCCTGACACTGGTAACGTCGAACCGTCCGACTACATGCCAGCTGGACCGGCTACCTTCCCCACTCCTCCAGACCATAGCACCAGACATCCTCCCATTCCTAACTGCAACCATCAACTCCTCACTCAACTCGGGGGTGGTCCCCACCTCCCTAAAACAAGCCAGAGTCACGCCCCTCATAAAAAAACCATCCCTGAACCCTACCGTCATAGGCAACTACCGTCCTGTCTCTCTTCTCTCCTTCCTTTCTAAAACACTTGAACGTGCTGTATCCAACCAACTTACTGCTTATCTCTTACAGAATGACCTCCTAGACCCTAATCAGTCAGGCTTCAGAACTGGTCACTCCACAGAGACAGCCCTCATTGCGGTC
Organism: Notolepis coatsorum; assembly: GCF_963971535.1. Lineage (NCBI taxonomy): Eukaryota > Metazoa > Chordata > Actinopteri > Aulopiformes > Paralepididae > Notolepis > Notolepis coatsorum. The sequence continues at coordinate 235,403,032 of NC_140165.1, read as the reverse complement.
ACAGAGGCACTTCACTTAGCAAAAGCGAAAGGCCTCTCCTCTGTCCTGATTCTCCTAGATCTATCTGCAGCCTTCGACACAGTCAACCACCAGATCCTCCTCGCGGCCCTCGCAGGAATGGGAGTGGCTGGCTCTGCGCTGACATGGTTGTCATCATACCTCAATGACCGCTCCTACCAAGTGTCATGGAGAGGGACCCTGTCGGCCACCCGCCCCCTGCGGACGGGTGTCCCCCAGGGCTCGGTTTTAGGACCCCTTCTCTTCTCCCTCTACACTAAATCACTGGGTAACATTATCACGTCTCATGGCTTCTCCTACCACTGTTATGCCGACTATACTCAACTCTTCCTCTCCTTCCCTCCCTCAGATATCCACGTCTCTGAGCGGATCTCGGCCTGTCTGTCCGACATCTCCGCCTGGATGACGACCAACCACCTCAAACTGAACCTAAGCAAAACAGAATTGCTCCACCTGCCGGCCAAATCCTCCCCCCTGACCGACCTTTCCATCACAGTCGAGAATGCAGCTGTGACCGCGTCCCCGACCGCCAAGAACCTTGGTGTTGTCCTCGACGACCAGTTGAACTTCTCTGCTCACATCGCAGCGACAACCAGAACCTGCCGATTCCTCCTGAGCAACGTCAGAAGGATCCGCCCCTTCCTGACAAAAGAATCCACCCAACTCCTCGTCCAATCAACAGTCATCTCCCGCCTCGACTACTGCAACGCACTGCTCGCTGGCCTCCCGGCCACTGCCACTAAGCCTCTTCAACTCATTCAGAACGCAGCGGCCCGCCTGATCTCAAACCTACCGAAGTCGGCCCATGTCACCCCACTTCTTAGGGACCTGCACTGGCTCCCCATTGCTGCACGAATCCGCTTCAAGGCCCTCGACCTAGCATACCGTGCGGCAAAGGGAACTGCTCCCGCCTACCTCCGGTCAATGGTCTCTAACTACACACCCTCAAGACCCCTACGCTCTGCTTCTTCTGGCCGCCTCAGACCTACTCCTATCCAAGCTCCGGGAGGGTCATCAAAGAGAAGTCGCCTATTCTCAGTCCTTGCCCCACAATGGTGGAATGAACTACCCACCCCAGTTAGGACAGCCGAAACACGTCCAATCTTTCGCCGTCGACTAAAGACGCACTTATTCAACCATTATCTGAATTAAAAAAAAAAAAAAAAAAAAAAAATTATCTAACCCTAACTAACCATACTGTCATGCACTTGTCCTAATAAACTAACCTACACTGTAGCACTCAACACTTTGACGAACATTGTTACTCAGCTGATAGAGTTGTGCCCTTCCTGATGGCTTGTCGTACAGAACTTGTAAATTGCTTTGGATAAAAGCGTCAGCTAAATGACTAAATGTAAATGTAATGTAGTCACACAGGGAAAAGGATGGTAGAATATGATCCAGTAATAGTACTGTTTATAATCCATATTCCGGCCGGTAGAAGAAGGAGGAGCCCGCGTCATTGTTCGAGGGAATATTAATGGAAACTAATTAGTATGTCTTGGTGCACCAGGGGAGATAAAAGGCAAGTCAGCACTTCTGAATAATAGCCATATTTTCAGGGTGCTACATATGCGCAAAATAATAAGGAGTTGAGGTAGATACACACTCAGAACGTATTACATGCTGGTATGCTGATAGAGTAAACTATTATATGAATATGATATGATATAAGGTATACACTGGTCCGTCGCATACACTGGTATGCGCAAGTTACTGTTGCATAATGTAGGCTATGGCTGCTATTATATGTAATTCATATAGGCTACCTAATAGTATATGATTTTTAGAGGCATCTATTTTGTTGTCGGTATTAGGCTAATACCGACAACAACATGGGGGGGACCCTGATGTAAACAAGACAAACGTCTTTCTCTGGTCTCCATCCCCTTAACAATTGTGTGTATTGAGCCGTACTGTATTGTACCCATTCTGCAATCTGTTAAATAAAGTTTTCATTCATTCAAAATAGATGCCTCTAAAAATCATATTATAGCCAATCGAACACAACTAATAAAGGCATTCATATTACAGCACGGTTATAATGACACACACATGATGAATTGAAAATGGGGGACCCTGATGTAAACAAGACGAAAGTCTTTCTCTGGTCTGCATCCCCTTAACAATTGTATGTATTGAGCTGTACTGTACTGTACCCATTCTGCAATCTGTTAATAAACTTTTCAATCAATCAATCAAACCACCAACGCCAAACAGTGGTCAACGAACGGTCTTTATTAGTATTTTGAGCTGTCCAGGCAGAATTGCAGCAATGGTCTTAGGGAGCCGTTGATATCTGACATCACCGTTTACAAGTCAGCCTTTTATTTATCCCATAACACGCGTTGTGTCTTCTTGGTTCGGCAGCGCCTCAGTGAACAATCTCCCGTGAAGTTTCTCAAAGTTCCGCTCGGGTCAGTCCATTATTTCACATCCCATGGGGGGTGTTTCATCACTTTCATGACCATATATGGATAATCATGCACAAAGAGGTATTTATCAACACGGAGGAGCGTAGGACCTGTGTACGCACGGTTGATTAATCCAGTTTTTTTTTTGCGTGCACACATTCTAAATTCTGTGCTTACGTATGAAAATAGAATACTTTCTAAAGAAATTGATAAATGAGAGCCCAGGTCTCTACCTGGGGTCGCGTGAACACTTAAGGTAACTAACTTGCATTCAGCGTTTCGTTCAGCGTTTCTCTGATTGGCCACGACGCCCACGTGACCGCGCGCTAGCACGCCCCCTTATACGCGCCCGCAGCAGAGGCGCTCTCCTTCGTGAATACGCACGCTCGTTCGGCGTGAGCCTCCAACGAGTGACGCGTCTCTCGTCACATAGGTAATATTAATAGGTTGCCGCGGCATTATGCATTCGTAATCCACCCTACTGTACATAATAACCACGCAGGTTAATCAAGCAACGCTCGCACAATACCTAGCTTAATAATAAGTAGGCAATTGGCACAAGTGTAAATTATACATTCGTCACTCAGTTTTAACATTGATGGTTAGCTCAACTTGTTCGTCAGCTTGCTGTGGAGCCTATGGTCAGTTGGTGACAAGTTTGAATCACTTCAATTTTTTTTTTTTTTTACGTTTAATTAATTTATCATCTCTCTATATAAACGTAACTAGCTAACCAAAACCACAGCACAGCAGGTAATGTAGTTAATCAATCAATCATGTAACCTACTGTACCTCTGCGCTGGCTTGCATGTTGTAATGTAGTTAATCAATCAAACATGTAACCTACTGTACCTGTGCTTTTACTGTACCTCTGCTTTGGCCTACAGCACAGCAGGTAATGTAGTTAATCAATCAATCATGTAACCTACTGTACCTCTGCTTTGGCCTACAGCACAGCAGGTAATGTAGTTAATCAATCAATCATGTAACCTAATGTACCTCTGCTTTGGCCTACAGCACAGCAGGTAATGTAGTTAATCAATCAATCATGTAACCTACTGTACCTCTGCTTTGGCTGGCCTACAGCACAGCAGGTAATGTAGTTAATCAATCAATCATGTAACCTACTGTACCTCTGCGCTGGCTTGCACGTTGTAATGTAGTTAATCAATCAAACATGTAACCTACTGTACCTGTGCTTTTACTGTACCTCTGCTTTGGCCTACAGCACAGCAGGTAATGTAGTTAATCAATCAATCATGTAACCTACTGTACCTCTGCTTTGGCCTACAGCACAGCAGGTAATGTAGTTAATCAATCAATCATGTAACCTAATGTACCTCTGCTTTGGCCTACAGCACAGCAGGTAATGTAGTTAATCAATCAATCATGTAACCTACTGTACCTCTGCTTTGGCTGGCCTACAGCACAGCAGGTAATGTAGTTAATCAATCAATCATGTAACCTACTGTACCTCTGCGCTGGCTTGCACGTTGTAATGTAGTTAATCAATCAAACATGTAACCTACTGTACCTGTGCTTTTACTGTACCTCTGCTTTGGCCTACAGCACAGCAGGTAATGTAGTTAATCAGTCAGCAGCCTCCACTGATGTACAGTGATTCAAACCCCCTCAATGTGCAGTTTCTGACAGCTGTGCTGTGTTGTCACGCGAAATAATCTTATGAATAAAAACGCGAAATAACATTATATAACGTTGCGTTATATAACGTTACAGTTTCTAGTTAATCAGTCAGCAGCCTCCACTGATGTACAGTGATTCAATCCCCCTCAATGGCCAGTTTCTGACAGCTGTGCTGTGTTGTCACGCGAAATAACGTTATGAATAAAAACGCGAAATAACATTATATAACGTTGCGTTATATAACGTTACCATGTACAGTTTCTGACAGCTGGGCTGTGTTGTCATGCGAAATGCCGTTATGAGTGAATCTGGTAGTTGTTTTGATAAATATGTTGTGTATTCTAGCGATTCGAACATAACATTACATTTCCGGGAGCAGCAGCCTATTTCCGCGAGTGCCGCTCGTTGGACTTTTTTTTACGGAGGCCAGTTTTGAATTGCAGCCTCCCGTAGGTGCTCTTCGAGGGCGGTTTTGAAGGTTGGTAGGGATTCACATTATTTTACGGCTGTGGGTAGGGTGTTCCACATTGATGTGGCATAATTGCGGAACGTATTTAGTCCCTTGTTTCTGCCGAATCTGGGTTGAACATGATTTGTGGAACTCCATAATATAGCCATAATATTACTTATGGCTCAAATATAAAGTACATATTATGTACCTTTTTTCCTGTGGTCAATAAATACTTTATTTACGTTTTCTGATCATGTTGAGACCATGTTGCCTAGGAACATGAAGAATAGTGTCGCCTCCCATAACATTGTTCTCGTGCGTCTGTTCCTGCACGTCCTCACCTGATGATGTCTGTCTGTGAGGAGGGCTGAGACACAAACACCCATTCTCTCTCTCAGTCATGACTAACTGAGTTACATCAGACAACTAATTTGTGTGTCTACGCAAACAACACACACACACACACACACACACACACACACACACACACACACACACACACACACACACACACACACACACACACACACACACACACACTACGGTAACACTAACAGACAGTAGATAATGAGGAACAGACGATCAGAAGAGGAGTGTGTCAGCCAACAGGGTATTTTGGAACCTGTTCTATAAGTATAAGGCACACACACACACACACACACACACACACACACACACACACACACACACACACACACACACACACACACACACACACACACACACACACACACACACACACACACACACACACACACACATGCATGCATGCACGCACACACACACACAAACACGCTAACACACACGCACCATGTTTGCTAACACACACACATTTGCTGTCTCTTTCCCCATCTCTGTCTCATAAACAGAGCAGACATGGAGCTGTGGAGGCCACACTGAAGCTATATTGGTCTCTGTGTTTACTGTCTGTAATTCAAATGAACAAAGAGGACGTGGAGTATGTCCTGATGTCCTGGTATGAAAACAAGTCTCGTTCAACACTCAACAGTGACTCTATAAAAGGTAAGGTGTAAAGGAACACCCAGGCTGCTTAGTGAGGCCTAGCCTTAGTGAGGCCTTAGTGATGCCTACCCTTAGTGAGGCCTAGCCTTAGTGAGGCCTACCCTTAGTGAGGCCTACTGTTACGTATTACTTTCACATGGTGGAGGGATACTTACTGTCTGTGGTGCAGACCGGCCGTCAATTAGAACGCCTCTATAAAAAAAACCACCTCACCATCCACGCCGACCTCCACAAACAGCACGTCTCCTCCTACCGTGATGCACCCCAAGCTGCCAAATCTGCCCACTACTCCACCATCATCAACAGCAGCAACCGCAACCCCCGGACCCTCTTTTCCACTGTCAAGAAACTCCTACAACCCCCGGACAATAACTCACTCTCCTCCCCTGACCTCTGCAACTCGTTTCTCCTCTTCTTCAATAATAAAGTATCTCTAATCAACAGCTCACTGACTGCCCGCATCGCCAATTCATCTGCTACATTCTCCCCCTTGGTCACATCATCCGTAAATACCACCTCAACTTCCACTGCTACGCTGACGACACCCAAATCAGTACACAATCCCCCCACAGCCCACCCCTCAGTCACATCAAATCCTGCATCACCGAACTCCAAACTTGGATGACTCACAACTTCCTCAAACTGAACAGTGACAAGACTGAACTTCTCATCATTGGCACCAAAACCACCCTCACCAGATCCGGACCCATCACACTCACCATCAACGACTCCACCATCACCCCCTCCCCCCTAGTCCGAAACCTTGGTGTCCTCCTTGACCCCACCCTCTCTTTTGACCCCCACGTCCGCTCCATCGTAAAAATATCCTACTTTCACCTCCGCAACATCGCAAAAATCCGCCACTGCCTCTCCCCCCCGCTGCTGAATCCCTCATTCACGCCTTCATCTCCTCCCGCCTGGACTACTGCAACTCCCTCCTCACTGGTATCACCTCCCGCTCCCTCCATAAACTGCAAATGGTCCAAAATTCAGCCGCCCGCCTCCTCACTAACACCTGGTCCCGCGAACACATCACTCCTGTCCTCCACTCCCTCCACTGGCTCCTGATCAAACACTGCATAAACTTTAAAACACTACTCCTCCTCACCTTCAAAGCCCTCCACAGCCTGGCCCCCCCCTACCTGACTGATCTCCTTCTTCCCTACCGCCCCACCCGTTCCCTCCGGTCCTCCTCCACTGCCTCCCTCACTTTCCCCGACATCCAAGCTTAAAAACTTCGGAGATCGGGCCTTCTCTCGTACTGCACCACGACTCTGGAACTCCCTTCCCCAGTCCATCAGAGACTCCCCTACACTCTCTACCTTCAAAGCTCACCTCAAAACCCACCTGTTCTCCCTTGCCTTCAACCCCCCCCACCCAGCCTTACACCGGTTCCTGACAGGGAGCGAGCGAGCGAACTAGAGACGAAATCGCGCGCGACACTGTCCTGATATGAGGCGGCGCGTGTCCGAGTGTGTCTGTGTGTGTGTGTGTTACCTGGAAGCACACGTGGGGGGGGCCTGCGATTCTTGACCAATAAAAAGTGTTTAGGGGCGGGACTCGGCCGCGTAATCGCTCAACTAGAGACACAGCGAGCGAATATCTGAGGGGTGGACGACATCGCTGCTCAGTTCGCTGTCGCTCGCGGCAGGTCAGGATAGTCTGATTGAAACGAATACATTTTAATCATTTTCGCAATCACGCTCGCTCGCGTCGCTCCCTGTCAGGAAGGGGTGTTAAACCCCCCCCTCCCCTCCAACCTGATTGATGTCTGTCTCCAGTCTTTTTTGTGCTTTCATGCTGTCTCCCCTGTTCCCCCCATGGTCTCATGTTCCTTTTGTTTTTGTTTCTTTGTTGTTTCTTTGTTTTTGTTTCTTTGCTTTCGTTTCTTTGTTTGTACTCTTGCTCCCGACTACTGTCAGCGACTTCGGGTTACTGAGAAGCGCTATATAAATAAAATGAATTATATTCACATTGTGCACAGTGCTGTCACTAATTGGTGGTTTGATTGACACACTGTTTCTTTCTGTTGTCTCTGTTTTCCCTGTGATTAAAATGGCTGTTCTTGTAATTATCACAGGTGTGGTGCAGGGGCGGATTTAGGATTGTAGGAGATCCGGGGCTTAACCCAGATGGGCCCCCTTTTTTTTTTTTTTTTTTTGTTATGGACAACAATTTTTTTTTGAATTTAATGAACCTGTACGTGCAATTTCCTGCAATATAGAGCCTTCAATCTTGACCAATAAAGCTGCTCTTTTCACTATAAAACTCAGTTAACCATAACGTAGTTATGGTTAGATTTATATATTGGGGGGGATATATCATATTTTTCATATAATCAAAAAGTGGTGGAGCAAGATCATACCTTTGCTCCCCCAAGTTCAATAGTGGGAGAGCAGAGATGCTCCGAATGCTCTTATGGCCAGGCGTCTATGATTCACTGATACAAAGTAAAATAGTGCAGTGCAATAAAATAGTTAGTAAAATAGAATAAAATAATGCAATAGTGCATTGCAATAAAATAGTTATCATCGTATTTTTTCGGGAGGCCGGTAAGGAGTGCATTACAGTAGTCGAGTCGGCTTGAGATAAAGGCATGGATCTGGTTTTCAGCGTCCTTTTAATTTATAAATGGCCGTACTTTAGCTATGTTTCTAAGGTGGAAGAATTATGTTTTTGTCAACTTGTTGATTGTGATTTAAAGCTTAGGTCTGAGTCTACCATAACACCAAGACTTAACTCACTCAAATACAGTTAGCAGCTGGATAGACCACAGATGGAAATTAGCTTCTGCTAAATCTGGTGCAAACATATTTTCATGTAACAATGATGAATTGTAAAAAAAAAAAAAAAAAAAAATTATTTAAATTATTTTTTTTTAAATAGATTCGGGGCTTTTCAGAATACATCCGGGGCTTGAGCCCAGGTAGCCACCCCCTAGCTCCGCCCCTGGTGTGGTGATGAGGCACCACACCCTACAAAGCAGAGCAGAGTGCAGGCTGCAGTGTCTCTCAGTTCACAGAGTCCTCGTCACAGCTCTCCAGAGTCTCACCTGCTCTCACTGCTTCGCTGTCTATTTTTGCTGCTTGTTCTTTTTGGTCTATGTGCATTACCTTTTGTTATTGAACTTTGGAGTCTGGAGCACCCAGCTCCCCATCTTTTTGCCCTTTAAATTAGCTGTTCAAATAAATATTGTTATTTTTGATAACTCTTGTCCAGTGTCCTGTGTCCACCACTTTACATTCAAGGCCTACACAAGCCATATTTTAGGATTGAATGTAACACCTACCCTTAGTGAGGCCTACCCTTAGTGAGGCCTAGCCTTAGTGAGGCCTACCCTTAGTGAGGCCTAGCCTTAGTGAGGCCTACCCTTAGTGAGGCCTAGCCTTAGTGAGGCCTAGCCTTAGTGAGTCCTAACCTTAGTGAGGCCTACCCTTAGTGAGGCCTAGCCTTAGTGAGGCCTACCCTTAGTGAGGCCTTAGTGAGGCCTACCCTTAGTGAGGCCTACCCTTAGTGAGGCCTACCCTTAGTGAGGCCTAGCCTTAGTGAGGCTTAGAGGCCTACCCAGCAGATATGCAGATGCTACTGCTATCATTCCACAGTCTGTCATCACAGCAGCACGAACAAACACTAAGATCTGTCCATGGCATCCGCCCAGTAACGCAAGTTGCTTATGTCTTTGGACTGATGTCTCTGCATCAAGAATTGACACGTTTTACACCACACATTAATATTTGAATATTATTTGTGATACTGAGGTAAACATGGCAAAACGTGCACTGACGTATTTGGGATTCAGATGTTACTGTCACATCATTCATACACTGTTACAGCCGAGAGGAGTGACATGGTTTTGTTCTTGGCTCTTCTGCCCTGCAGCAGCAGCAGCAGCAGCAATAAAGTAGACAAAAGAAATGGATAAAAATGTTGTAAAAATAGCAGCATAAGCAACGATAAAGTAGCACTAGTTTACAGTACAATAATCACAGTGTAATAATCACAGTGTGGGTGTATTGGGTGCAAAGTGGCAGTAGAGTCAGTCATAAAATAGCTCTAGACTATAACATAACAATCACTGCATGGGTGTAGTGTGTGCAGATTAGCAGCAGAAACAGTGATAAAACAGCACTAGATTACAATACCATACGGTCACAGGACGGTAGCTGGCTGTTTGTGTTATTTGTTCATGAGTCTGACTGCCTGGGGAGACACTGTCCTGCTGTCTGGGCCTGGAGGCTGTGCTGCTGCTTGCCAGTGTACCCTGATGTTCTCAGGTCACATGACCAACCCTCTGTAGCGCTTTGCGGTCGAGGGCAGAGCCGTTTCAGGCGGTGTTCTTTCTGTGGCAGCTGAAGAAACTCAACCTGCCAAAGACGATGATGGTGCACTTCTACACAGCCATCATCGAGTCCATCCTCACCTCCTCCATCACAGTATGGTACGCTGCAGCCACGGCCAAGGACAAGGGCAGGTTGCAGCGTGTCATTCACTCTGCTGAGAAGGTGATCGGCTGCTATCTGCCATCTCCCCTCTGGCACGAGGCTGCGGCCCATCAGGGCCAAAACCTCATGCCACAGTGGGGTGGGGCGACAGTGGCCCAGGAGGTAGAGCAGTCGTCTGGTAATCCGGAGGTTCCCGGTTCGATTCCCGCTCCTCCCGGGCAGCGTGTCGAAGTGTCCTTGAGCAAGACACCTACCCCCTAATTGCTTCCGATGAGCAGGTTGGCTCTGCCATCGGTGTTTGAATGTGTGAGTGAATGGGTAAACATTTTAGGAATAAATTGTCATAATCACAACCATAACCACAATCATAATAATAATCATAACCATAATCATAACCATAAGCATACCCATAACCATAATCATAAGCATAACCATAATTTTACCATAATCATAACAATAACCATAATCATAACCATAATGATAACTGTTGTGAAGGGCCAGATTAAACCGAATATATATATTTATTTATATATATATATTTAATTGTATTTGTATATTCTCTAATATTCCTTGATATCCCTTGTATATTCCTTGTACAATATGCATTGAATATCCATTCTAGCCTACTGAACATCCCATAATAGTCCCCATTCTACTATTGGTCGAGACCTTGGTGCCAGGCTGCCATACCCCTCAGACCCAGTTCAAACGTACCGCTCCACATGTACGAACAAGTCCTAGTTCCGCGTAGGAATCTGACTACCGCACCACTAATGGGACTATTTGTTCATAGTGCGTATATATACTGCGCTACTAAAGTAGGACTTCCTTTTCAGTCCAGTTTCTTACCCTCCAATAGAGTCACAGACGTAAAGCCTCCCCGCGACGCCACGTGTGGGAGTAAGGCCAAGTTCGCCTACCATCGGTATTGAGACATCGTGTATATTAATATTTGAATAGTCATATTTGGCACTATATCGTCGAGTTGGACGTAGTCTATTAAGCTAATAATAGTCTGTTAATATATAGTGCTTCGTGCGGTGAGAATACTACCGTAGTCAGTACCCCATCGTTTCGGGCAGAGAACTGGCTGCTTATCCAGGGTGGTTGACCCCACGTGAAGCTGCACCCGAGGAGCCCCAGAGCCGACGAGCGAGTGGACCTGTATACCGGATTATTCTACCGACGACAGCCCGCCTTCCCAGGCACGGATTATGCTTTGTATACTTTGATTATTCCATGGATAAAGACCCCCGACACTGCCGTGTGTTGGAACCCCCCCCCCCCCTGGAGAGGACGCAAGGTGAGGAGACGCTCTGCAAGACGAGGTCGCTTCACGTCTCTCCTCCGTGGACCGGATGACGCCGGCCCACAAAGAGTCCACCTGCTTTCATCTGTGGTCCAAGGATCGCCGGCGCATTGAACGGCACTACAGTGGGTTCACCTGGGATACCCTTGGCCGGATGAGGCAGCCGGATTCTACCCCCCCCCCCCTCCTACTCCTGTCGGCTTACAAGCGACCGGATTAACCCCCCCTAGTGTGTCCAGTATATAATCATTAAAGTATCATTGCTGTTATTCCTTAAACTATTCCAGGTCGTATATGTACCACCTGCGCCTTCAGAGATTGGACATTCTCTATTGATATACCGACGAATACTCTTGCCATAAAAGTGCATACTAATTCCATTCATAAATGTGATTGATTTGATTAAGTGCTTGCTCTACACACCATCGCTGTGTAGAAATAAAGACCTATTTCTAATTCGTACATTTGTGTTGGATCCGTTTCATCTACGTGACAGTGTTCATCATAATATATTTATGCCGTGTACTGGGTGGCCGAATATTAAGTACAAAGGTAGTGGTAGTAAGTATCATATCTAGTAATACAGTCAGGGAATTGTACCCCTCAGTTACAATTGGTCCTTCGAGCCGGAGGGTAATTAGTGTAATATTAATATAGTGTTATTAATATTGAAATGGCCTATGATGAACACTCCACGAAACGATCCTCCTAACCAACACCCGCAGCGCGAACGACGGCTCCCTCAGTACTTAGAGGCTTACGCTGTCAGTCAACAACCTAGTCTTCTACTAACAGTAAACGCGGTAAAACTAGAAAGTAAAAGTATGTCTAACCCCAACGCCCAGACTACCCCGACCATAGAGGCCCCTACGGGTTCTAATGTAACTGACCAAGTTCACGGTGGGGACCAGTGGGAACCAGACATGACTTCACACCCCGCCAGTACTGAAGAAGTAGTCCCCGACGAGTCCCGGGAGGAATACAACGCTACCGAGAGAGAACTCGGCACGGAAGAAGACGGGGAGAGCACCGTGGAGATAGAGCTCCAAGGCTCCGCAAGGAGTACCCCGAGGGAAGGCTCCCCTATACAACCGCCTTCTCCCAGCGAGGCAGAGAGGACCCTACAGCAGGCCTTCCTCATCAGCCTGAACGCCGCTGCTGAACGCGACCGACTGCAGATCCAGCAGCGGAGCGAAGAAGAGCATATACGTCTAGAACTAAGACGCATTCAGAGAGAAGAGAATGTGGCCCGAGACCGAGCAGACAGCCAGCGAGCAGCTGCTGGTGCTCTACGGGACGCAGAGCGCGACAGACAGCAAGCGCAACTAATAGAACAGCTGATCAGACGGACAACACCCTCTCCCTCCGCCAGAGGCTCCAGGAACTCGTCTAGACACACCTCCAGGGCGGCATCCCCTAGCCGAGTAAACAACCCTGAACTTGACCAACAGACGAGGTCTATACCCCCCACAGACCACCTCCCCCCACCGGTCCAAGCGAGACCTAGCAACCGGGAAGGAGCAGCATATCCTGTGGAGAGGCTAAACCAGAGACTACAAGCACTGGATGACCTAACTGAAGACGAAGAGGAAGAGGAGGAGAACCACGCCCGACGACAGCACAGTACTCTACCGGACCAGGAGGTCCGGTACAGCCCAGGCTATACTCCCGCGGAGCTGCGCTACAGACCCCCGACTCTATACACGGGTGAGCACGACGCACGACCCGCACCGAGGAACAGCACCTGGACAAGCGGGCCATGGTACACTGCCGGTACCAGCCCATACCAAGGAGCGGGAGGAGACTCGCCTAGGAGGCCTCTCCCCCAACGCTCGCCGATGTATCCACAGTCAGCGTCATACATTGGCCCGCCTATGGTACCCGACTTCACCCAAGAGAACCGGGCCCAGTATACGGAACTCCGCATGTGTCTGGAGACCATGTTGGTGGATGTATTGGATGAACGCCATAAATACGCCATCCTACTGAAGCACTTAAAGGTACCCCGCGCACATAATATAGCGCTCGCCTACGCGACTTCCACCACCCCATACACAGCAGCGCTGGTAGCATTGGACCAGAGGTATGGGCGCATATGGGATTACGTGATCCAGGAGATCCGACACATCGACCGCTTACCCCCAGCAATAGACAATCGAGCACTGGACGACCTGTCCATCAGAGTGCAGTCCCTGGTAGGGATGTTGGGAGCGCAGAGAGAGAAGGGGAGGCATGAACTTTACGCCAACTCAAATGTGGAAAGGATCTTGGAGAAGCTGCCGCCCGCTCGACAGGAGCGTTTTAGGCGACAGAGGGACCACCGAGACCCGAATGGCCCCGAACCGAACCTCCTCGATCTAGCAGACTTCCTGGCGAGAGAAGTCAGCAGCCTACGGCTAGATACATTCGGACGGAGCACCCCTGGCTCCAGAGAAGGAACCAGACGACTAAATGATGGAAGAAGATCGGTGACTGTGATGCACCAATCGGAGTCAGTACCGAGCAGCAGGAGCCACAGTACCCCCTCCAGAACGGAGAAGTGGAAGATAGTGTGCCCCTACTGTGAGAAAGAACACTGGCTAGCGCAATGTGACTCCTTCCCCAAGCTGAACGCGGAGGAAGCAAGTCAATGGATAAAGTCCAACAAGCGCTGTTTTCGCTGTGCGCGCTCACACATGGCAGCCGAATGCCGCTTAAAGAAAAGGTGCACCAAGTGCGATGGAGCCCATCTGGACATACTTCACGACAGTAACAGACGGCGCCCTTCACCCGCACCATCCAGCAGCAAAGCGAGCGTCATGTACATCGATCCCGCCAGCAGCAGTGGAGCCCGAGTACTCCTAAAAGTAGTGCGTGTGACACTAAGCTACCAGAATAAAGTCCTGGACACTTACGCCGTCCTCGATGACGGGTCAGAGAAGACCCTGCTGCTCGCCTCCGCCACGGCCCAGCTAGGGCTGCGGGGAAGCGAAACCCAAATGACAATTCGGACAATAAGACGAGATTTGAAGACGATAAAGGGCGAGAATGTCTCATTCTCTATCGCAGCAAGCGGCCAGCCTGAGCGACGGTACCAGATTACAGACGCTTTCACCAGCCAAGAAATAGGACTGTCGCGGTACACATACCCCGTCGCCAAGCTGATGGAGAAATATGCACATCTGCGCAAGTTACCGATCCCGCTCATAGACAATGCTATGCCGACCCTGTTGATAGGCTCCGACCATGCAGACCTCATTGTCCCGATAGACCGGGTTCATACCGGACCCCGAGGCTGTCCTGCAGCAGTCGAGACCCGTTTGGGATGGACTCTCCAAGGCCCGCTCGCCAAATCTCTCAACCGAAGTACAGCCACTAGATGTCTCCACTCCCGAGTCACAGAGGGAGAAACCGCACTCCTGCAACACGTAGAGCGGCTATGGACCTTGGAACAAATGCCCTTTAAGAACGGAAAGAAAGACATTCGCTCTAAAGATGACATTTACGCCATTCACCTCCTCGAGACAGGGACCAAGAGAGTCCCGGTCAACGGCGTGTTGAGATACGCCACGCCACTCCTGCGGCGAGAAGGAATGCCTACTTTCCACGCCAAGACAGACGCCACAGAACGGTACCTGCTGAACACGGAGCGGCGCTTAGCCAAGAACCCCGCCCAAGAGAGTGTATACCGCGCTGAGATTGAGAAGCTCATCACAGCGGGACACGTCACAAAGATGGACATTAAAGAGGCTGACCAGACCACTGAATCGTGGTACGTGCCTCACCACAAGGTCCATCACAACGGTAAAGACCGCATAGTATTTAACTGCAGCTACCAGATCGGATCCCAAAATCTGAATAAAGAGTTACTGCCCGGTCCCACACTCGGCCCCTCCCTACTCGGCGTTTTACTCCGCTTCCGCCAGGAAAAGGTGGCCATCAGCGGGGACATTAAAGGAATGTTCCTGCAGGTGAGATTAGTAGAGGCGGACAAGCCCCTGTTACGGTTCCTATGGAGAGAGAAGCCAGGAGATGAGCACCCAGCCATCTACCAATGGGAAGTCCTCCCCTTCGGAACGACGTGCAGCCCCTGCTGTGCTACATTTGCACTACAGAAACATGTAGCAGAGGACCCAGCAGCGGACGAAGAGGTCCGACACAGCGTAAAGAACAGCTTCTACGTAGACAACTGTCTACAAAGCCTTTCAACCCAGGAAGAAGCCGAGGCTCTCCTGATTAAACTCCGCGCCTCATTGATCAAAGGCGGCTTTGATCTCAGGCAGTGGGCCAGCAGCGATCCGCAAGTACTGCGCAGCCTCTCCTCCGAGGACAAGGCAGCCAGCAGCGAGACCTGGATGGCTACAATCCCGGGAGAAGCCCAGGAGATGACCCTGGGATTGGTGTGGCGATTCAAAACAGATTTGCTTCACTACAGACACAAGCCCCGGACTACGGAGCAGGGAAGGCCGGCGGCGGCGCCGACCACCAGACGGAGAGTGTACACAACACTCGCCCGACAATATGACCCGCTAGGATGTATTCTACCGTACACCACCAGGGCAAAAATGATTGTACGAGCATTGTGGGACAAGGACCAGGGCTGGGACGACCCCATTCCCGCACACCTTGCATCCACCTGGAGAGAGTGGGAGATGGAGCTCCACTCACTCCCAGGCGTTAATATGCGCCGAAGCTACTTCCCACCCACGGTGAGGCCAGAGACATGTAAAATGGACTTACACGTCTTCAGTGACGCCTCAGAGGTCGCATACGGATCAGTAGCCTACTGAAGAGAAGGGGGGAGAGATCTACACAGCATTTGTCCTCGCCCGCTCGAGAATAGCCCCACGCAAGCAACAATCTATCCCACGTCTAGAGCTCTGCGCAGCCCTAGCCGGAGCGCACCTAGCCACGCTCATCCAACGTGAGCTCACCATACCGGTGTCTAGAACAATCCTGTGGTCAGATTCCCCGACGGTACTCGCCTGGATCAAATCGGACTCATGCAAGTACAAAGTCTTCGTGGGAGTCAGAGTCACCGAGATTCAAGACTTAACCGAAGAGTTAACCGGAGAAACAGAGTGGCGCTACGTTGATACAAAACAGAACCCAGCTGACGTCATCACCCGGGGGATGCCCCTGGATGACCTCACCCGTCGCAATGTCTACATTGACGGCCCCGCATTCCTAAGACTCCCGGAAGGACAGTGGCCCATGCCTATCCCGAGGGAAGCAAGTCCAGAGGAGGTGGAAAATAAGAAGTCTGTGTTCTGTGGATTGAGCACCGTAGCTTCCACCGACCCTAACATAGACGATTGCACGTCCATAGAGAGTGCACAACAAAGAACATTCCTGCGGTACCACCCGGAGTGCAAGCCCCTCGGATATGTCTCCAGTGATGTGGCGGATATCGACCCAGTTACCCCCAACACACTCCTGATGGGGCGGCTAGATCCTGCATTACCCCAGACAATGTACCGGCCTGAAGAAGCGAACGGCCGACGAATGTGGAGGTACAGCCAAGTATTAGCCAACAAGTTTTGGAGCAGTTTCCTACTGCACTACCTACCGTCTCTACAGACCCGCCAGAAGTGGGTAAAGGAGAGAGACAATTTGACCGAAGGAACAGTCGTCATGATTATTGATCAATCACTGCCCAGAGCTATGTGGCCGGCCGGCCGCGTAAGCAAAGTGATCACCGGTGCCGACGGCAAGGTCCGAGCAGCTGAAGTGCTCGTCCAGGGTCGCACTTACACCCGTCCCGTGGCGAGGCTCATAGAACTGCCCCGACTCCCAGACACAATCGATGATGACCATGACCCTATAACCCTATGACTTTGTGAAGTTGACTGACCCCTACAGTAAACCCTTATGTGTAAATAGACAACGCGATTAATCTGTCTCTGTTTAACTGATTAGGTCTGGGACCAATCAGGGGGTGGCTGTTGTGAAGGGCCAGATTAAACCGAATATATATATTTATTTATATATATATATTTAATTGTATTTGTATATTCTCTAATATTCCTTGATATCCCTTGTATATTCCTTGTACAATATGCATTGAATATCCATTCTAGCCTACTGAACATCCCATAATAGTCTCCATTCTACTATTGGTCGAGACCTTGGTGCCAGGCTGCCATACCCCTCAGACCCAGTTCAAACGTACCGCTCCACATGTACGAACAAGTCCTAGTTCCGCATAGGAATCTGACTACCGCACCACTAATGGGACTATTTGTTCATAGTGCGTATATATACTGCGCTACTAAAGTAGGACTTCCTTTTCAGTCCAGTTTCTTACCCTCCAATAGAGTCACAGACGTAAAGCCTCCCCGCGATGCCACGTGTGGGAGTAAGGCCAAGTTCGCCTACCATCGGTATTGAGACATCGTGTATATTAATATTTGAATAGTCATATTTGGCACTATATCGTCGAGTTGGACGTAGTCTATTAAGCTAATAATAGTCTGTTAATATATAGTGCTTCGTGCGGTGAGAATACTACCGTAGTCAGTACCCCATCGTTTCGGGCAGAGAACTGGCTGCTTATCCAGGGTGGTTGACCCCACGTGAAGCTGCACCCGAGGAGCCCCAGAGCCGACGAGCGAGTGGACCTGTATACCGGATTATTCTACCGACGACAGCCCGCCTTCCCAGGCACGGATTATGCTTTGTATACTTTGATTATTCCATGGATAAAGACCCCCGACACTGCCGTGTGTTGGAACCCCCCCCCCCCTGGAGAGGACGCAAGGTGAGGAGACGCTCTGCAAGACGAGGTCGCTTCACGTCTCTCCTCCGTGGACCGGATGACGCCGGCCCACAAAGAGTCCACCTGCTTTCATCTGTGGTCCAAGGATCGCCGGCGCATTGAACGGCACTACAGTGGGTTCACCTGGGATACCCTTGGCCGGATGAGGCAGCCGGATTCTACCCCTCCCCCCCCTCCTACTCCTGTCGGCTTACAAGCGACCGGATTAACCCCCCCTAGTGTGTCCAGTATATAATCATTAAAGTATCATTGCTGTTATTCCTTAAACTATTCCAGGTCGTATATGTACCACCTGCGCCTTCAGAGATTGGACATTCTCTATTGATATACCGACGAATACTCTTGCCATAAAAGTGCATACTAATTCCATTCATAAATGTGATTGATTTGATTAAGTGCTTGCTCTACACACCATCGCTGTGTAGAAATAAAGACCTATTTCTAATTCGTACATTTGTGTTGGATCCGTTTCATCTACGTGACAGTGTTCATCATAATATATTTATGCCGTGTACTGGGTGGCCGAATATTAAGTACAAAGGTAGTGGTAGTAAGTATCATATCTAGTAATACAGTCAAGGAATTGTACCCCTCAGTTACAATAACCATAATCATAACCATAATCATAACCACAACCATAACCAGAATCATAACCAAAAGCATAACCATAATCAAAATCAAAATCATAACCATAACCATAATACTCATCTTAATCATAATCATAGTCTGAATCATAACCATAATCATAACCACAACCATAATAATACATACCCATAATCATAACCATAAGCACAACCATAATAATACATAACCATAATCATAACCAGAATCATAACCAGAATCATAATCATAACCAGAATCATAGCGAGAATCTTACCCATAATCATAATCATAACCATAATCATAACAGTAATCATAATCATAACCATAAGCATAACCATAACCATAATCATAACCATAACCACAATCATAACAATAATCATACCCATAATATAACCATAATGATAATCATAACTAGCATCACAACCATAACCACAACCATAATCATAACCATAACCATAACATAATCATAATCATAACCATAACCATAATCATAACCATAATCATCACCATAATCATACCAATACTCATAACTATAAGCAGAACCATAACCATAAGCATAACCATAATCATAACCATAATCGTAACACTAACCATAACTATAATCATAACCATAACCATAACTATAAGCATCCCATAACCATAATCATAACCATAATCGTAACACTAACCATAACTATAATCATAACCATAACCATAACTATAATCATAACCATAACCATAACTATAATCATAACCATAATCATAATCATAACCATAATCATAATCATAATAACATGTATTTATAGAGCACATTTACAACGGTTGTGACTGTACCAACGAGCTTTAGGCGGCGGAGTGATGCCTGATCAATGCCTTCACCACCTGGCCAGAGTGCTTGTGATGTGAGCAGAGAGGAACTTGAAGCTGCTGCGGACTCTCTCCACAGCAGACCCAGGTTGATGGGGTCCAGGCTCTCTCCCTGTAGCTCTCTTCAGGACAACACAGACCCAGGTTGATGAGGTCCAGGCTCCCTCCCTGTAGCTCTCTTCAGGACAACACAGACCCAGGTTGATGAGGTCCAGGCTCTCTCCCTGTAGCTCTCTTCAGGACAACACAGACCCAGGTTGATGGGGTCCAGGCTCCCTCCCTGTAGCTCTCTTCAGGACAACACAGACCCAGGTTGATGGGCTCCAGGCTCTCTCCCTGTAGCTCTCTTCAGGACAACACAGACCCAGGTTGATGGGGTCCAGGCTCTCTCCCTGTAGCTCTCTTCAGGACAACACAGACCCAGGTTGATGAGGTCCAGGCTCCCTCCCTGTAGCTCTCTTCAGGACAACACAGACCCAGGTTGATGGGTCCAGGCTCTCTCCCTGTAGCTCTCTTCAGGACAACACAGACCCAGGTTGATGGGTCCAGGCTCTCTCCCTGTAGCTCTCTTCAGGACAACACAGACCCAGGTTGATGGGCTCCAGGCTCTCTCCCTGTAGCTCTCTTCAGGACAACACAGACCCAGGTTGATGGGGTCCAGGCTCCCTCCCTGTAGCTCTCTTCAGGACAACACAGACCCAGGTTGGTTCTTTATACGTTTAGACGTTTATTCTTGACGCTCATCCACACCTTCTAGGGTCTTCTCATGCCGTGAGAACAATATTTGTGAATGAACACACAGTACAACAAAATGCATCAGCAAATTGAAACAAATGAAATACAATGCATTTCTCAAATGAAATAAAATACCTTGTTGGCTGCTTGTCATGAAAACAGATTCTTGAGTCTCAAGTGATCTGACCGTCTGTTTTGACTGTCAAATTAAATCTTGTGGAGCAGCATGAGACACCTGCTCACCTGAAGTCCATTAGAGAGAGAGAGACCCAGTTCTGTCATTTCATCAGAGAGAGAGACCCAGTTCTGTCATTTCATCAGAGAGAGAGACCCAGTTCTGTCATTTCATCAGAGAGAGACCCAGTTCTGTCATTTCATCAGAGAGAGAGAGAGACCCAGTTCTGTCATTTCATCAGAGAGAGAGACCCAGTTCTGTAATTTCATCAGAGAGAGACCCAGTTCTGTCATTTCATCAGAGAGAGAGAGAGACCCAGTTCTGTCATTTCATCAGAGAGAGACCCAGTTCTGTCATTTCATCAGAGAGAGACCCAGTTCTGTCATTTCATCAGAGAGAGACCCAGTTCTGTCATTTCATCAGAGAGAGACCCAGTTCTGTCATTTCATCAGAGAGAGAGAGAGACCCAGTTCTGTCATTTTCATCAGAGAGACCCAGTTCTGTCATTTCATCAGAGAGAGACCCAGTTCTGTCATTTTCATCAGAGAGACCCAGTTCTGTCATTTCATCAGAGAGAGACCCAGTTCTGTCATTTACACTCTTAAATGTAACTCTCGTGAGATGTTGTGCCTTATTGCTTTTAACTGTTGACCAATGAATTTACTGTACATCCAAGCACCTATTTATATTTTTGCTTTACATCAAATGATTTATGCATCACATTATTTATCTATTTATTACTTTGTACATGACATTAAATAAATGAATATGAATATAGAGTATTTCTGCGACAGCACTTACACTCCCCCTCTCGTCTAGCCCACGAGCTCCACGCACAGCTCCTTGGTTTTGTCAACGTTGAGGGAGAGCCAGGTTGTCCACCTCTTTCCTGTCGGCCAGTTCGTTGACGTTGGTGAGTTGGTATCGTGTTTTCTTCTCCTATTTAAACTTTATACCGTAATCTATGAAGTGCACTCTGTCACTTAGATTATTGTCTGCTAAAACATGATTATTGTACTGTAGATGAGAGCTGTTGTATTGCACTACTTTTAGTCTGTGATTTTTATAGTGTCAATTCTACGCTCATTGTATGCCTATTTTTATATCTGCACTTTATGCCTTGCACTTTTTCTGCCAATTCTATGCACATTTTATGCCTATTTCTATGTCAGTGCTTTATGCATTGCTCTTATTCTGCCAATTGTAAGCCTTTTATGTCTATTTTACTGCTGTGAAGCACTTTGGGCTGCAATTCTTGTATGGAAGGAGGTGCCATACAAATAAGGTTTATTATTATTGTTATTGTTATTTATTATTATTATTATTATTATTATTATTATTATTATTATTATTATTATTATTATTATTATTATTATTATTATTATTATTATTATTATTATTATTATTATTATTATTATTATTATTATTATTATTATTATTATTATTATTATTATTATTATTATTATTATTATTATTATTATTATTATTATTATCATACAGCTCCTCCCAAAGGTTTTATTTGATGCTGTGATACTTGATGCTGTTGTTATGATCACAGTTCCCGCCACAGTCCCAGAGGTCTGCTGTTAGTCGACCACAACCGCGGTGAGAGTCACTCACTCTCTCACCCTCCTCCCACCTCACGTCGACCCACCTGGACCCCTGCAGGGGAAACCAAACGTCCACCGGTCAGCCAAAGGGGAACTCCTCTGTGGCCAAACGAGATTAGTGTTACCAGGCTTCAGCGAGGGCTACTGTGTAGTGTTACACTAACGCACTGATCTACTTGTCTCCGTCTCTCTCTCTACCAAAACGGAATTCAATTCCCCCGCTCCTGCTAAGCATTGACATCCGCTGAATCGCTGACCAAGGAGCAAGGGGAGTTGACTGACATGCTGCAGGGATGTGAAATAACACTGGAATTTCTCTCTCTCTCTCTCTCTCTCTCTCTCTCTCTCTCTCTCTCTCTCTCTCTCTCTCTCTCTCTCTCTCTCTCTCTCTCTCTCTCTCTCTCTCTCTCTCTCTCTCTCTCTCTCTCTCTCTCTCTCTCTCTCTCTCTCTCTCTCTCTCTCTCTCTCTCTCTCTCTCTCTCTCTCTCTCTCTCTCCCGCCCTCTCTCTCTCCCGCCCTCTCTCTCTCTTTCTCTCTCTTTTTCTACCCCCCCCCCCTCTCTGCCCCCCCCCTCTCTCTCCCCTTGAAGAGACATGAAAAACCGTATATCCCGGTGGATTACAGTAAAGATTTAGCTACTTATTAGAAGGTACCAGGTCAGCAGTATTGTGCACAGCTTCAGTAAAATTGCCATGCAGACAACATGAATATCTGCTACAGTTTCAGTGGTGGGAGAAGTCCATAAAGTCCTCCTTTAACAGGTTCAGCGCCAGAGGTCGCTGTGGGTGTATGGCCGTTGTGTGTCAGCGTTTTGTTCAATGGGGATAAATGCTGGTGTTTGCAGTGCTAAAACTATATTAAATATTATAGCTATGGATCTAATAACATAGTCGATTGTCATTGAGTTTCTTCTGGTCAAGATGCAAAAAACAGATAATTTTTTCATCCATACATTTCCGTTTTATACCGTGGTGAATATGAGTATAGTTTTAGAGTGATTCTGTGTAATCCCAGTAAACGCCATCAGCCAGCGTTTTACTGCATTTCATTATAAATCATGCCATTTCTTGCCTGGATCAATAATCAATCTGAAATCAACGCTAGATTATCGGTATTATGTTTCATCATGCAAGCATGAAAGGGTGGAGGGGGGAAGGTCGTTTTTCTATGCTTCGATCACCACCAACGGAATATGCTACACAGTGCATTACAGACACACGCTCCGATCGCGGGGAAATAATTATCGGATCAACGCAAGATTGATAACATATAGTCCTTACCTTGTCTATGATGTACTGCAAAAAGAATAATCCAATTATCTGATCTCCATTCCAAATACTGATCGCGAGCGTGTTTCCAACATAATCCAGCATTGAACATGAACCTGAGGGGGCGGGGACCCTCGTCAATGCCATCCCTATAACCGTTTGTCTTGCCGGAGTGTTTAGACCCCGCCCGCACGCCGCAGCTCAGCCCTGACAACAAGCCACATAGTTTCAAAGGGAGTGCAATAGCGGCCGCAAGGCGTTAGGTGGCGGTATTGGACTTTTTTTGATCTCAGACCCATTCCCAATGATAACATCAGGCTGGATGGATGAATTATGAATGGATATAGCGAATAAAAGAAATAACGATGAAAACCCGACTTTTCTCGAGTTAACCCGATTTATCCCGGGTCTGGCATCCAATGTGTTAAGAAAGAGTAGAAATACATACAGTCCTCCTTTAAGAAAGAGTAGAAGTACATACAGTCCTCCTTTAAGAAGAGTAGAAATATCCAGAATTGTACTAAAAGTTTAAATAACACATTCAAAGTTCTACATTATGAAATGTATTTGATGTTGAATATACTTCAGTAACAGAAGTAAAAGTATAACTTCAATGGATTGTTCAATGGATTGTTCAACCCTCAATGTATTCTTCTTGTTAACATTGATAGACTTTAACGGATAAATCAGGTTATTTCCTTTGCAGTTGCTGCCCCAAAGCTGTGGAATGGCCTCCCCCCAACATAAGGTGCACTCCCTGTATGCCTTTAAATCCAGGTTAAAAACCTACCTGTTTACCAGGTTAAAAAACTACCTGTTTACCAGGTTAAAAATCTACCTGTTTACCAGTTAAAAACCTACCTGTTTACCAGGTTAAAAAACTACCTGTTTACCAGGTTAAAAACCTACCTGTTTACCAGGTTAAAAAACTACCTGTTTACCAGGTTAAAAATCTATCTGTTTACCAGGTTAAAAACCTACCTGTTTACCAAGTTAAAAACCTACCTGTTTACCAAGATAAAAACCTACCTGTTTACCAGGTTAAAAACCTACCTGTTTACCAGGTTAATAACCTACCTGTTTACCAAGTTAAAAACCTACCTGTTTACCAGGTTAAAACCCTACCTGTTTACCAGGTTAAAAACCTACCTGTTTACCAAGTAAAAAACCGACCTGTTTTACCAGGTTAAAAACCGACCTGTTTACCAGGTTAAAAACCTACCTGTTTACCCAGCAGGCCTTTTAGCTTAACTGGGCTTTTTAGTTTGGATAGTCTGGATAGTCTGGATCACTCACCTACCCTGTGTTTTGTAATATATATTAACACATTAACTGCCACGCTTATATCCATCAATGTTTGATCACTGCCACCAGTCTAAGTCTATGGAGATGTTTACCTTCTTTGCAGGGCTATAACTTTTTAAATTGTATTACTAAATTGACATTACTATGGCCCATTCAACATCGATTATCTATCGTTCAGAATGTAGGAACGTTTTACTTTTTCATTCACACATTCATACGAAAATACTCTAGAGTATAAATATGTTTTTATCGTTTTCTGGTATCCCGGGTCTGGCGTCCAATGTGTTAAGAAAGAGTAGAAATACATACAGTCCTCCTTTAAGAAAGAGTAGAAGTACATACAGTCCTCCTTTAAGAAGAGTAGAAATATCCGGAATTGTACTAAAAGTTTAAATAACACATTCAAAGTTCTACATTATGAAATGTATTTGATGTTGAATATACTTCAGTAACAGAAGTAAAAGTATAACTTCAATGGATTGTTCAATGGATTGTTCAACCCTCAATGTATTCTTCTTGTTAACATTGATAGACTTTAACGGATAAATCAGGTTATTTCCTTTGCAGTTGCTGCCCCAAAGCTGTGGAATGGCCTCCCCCCAACATAAGGTGCACTCCCTGTATGCCTTTAAATCCAGGTTAAAAACCTACCTGTTTACCAGGTTAAAAAACGACCTGTTTACCAGGTTAAAAATCTACCTGTTTACCAGTTAAAAACCTACCTGTTTACCAGGTTAAAAAACTACCTGTTTACCAGGTTAAAAACCTACCTGTTTACCAGGTTAAAAAACTACCTGTTTACCAGGTTAAAAACCTACCTGTTTACCAGGTTAAAAACCTACCTGTTTACCAAGTTAAAAACCTACCTGTTTACCAAGATAAAAACCTACCTGTTTACCAGGTTAAAAACCTACCTGTTTACCAGGTTAATAACCTACCTGTTTACCAAGTTAAAAACCTACCTGTTTACCACCAGGTTAAAACCCTACCTGTTTACCAGGTTAAAAACCTACCTGTTTACCAAGTAAAAAACCGACCTGTTTTACCAGGTTAAAAACCGACCTGTTTACCAGGTTAAAAACCTACCTGTTTACCCAGCAGGCCTTTAGCTTAACTGGGCTTTTTAGTTTGGATAGTCTGGATAGTCTGGATCACTCACCTACCCTGTGTTTTGTAATATATATTAACACATTAACTGCCACGCTTATATCCATCAATGTTTGATCACTGCCACCAGTCTAAGTCTATGGAGATGTTTACCTTCTTTGCAGGGCTATAACTTTTTAAATTGTATTACTAAATTGACATTACTATGGCCCATTCAACATCGATTATCTATCGTTCAGGATGTAGGAACGTTTTACTTTTTCATTCACACATTCATACGAAAATACTCTAGAGTATAAATATGTTTTTATCGTTTTCTGGTATCCCGGGTCTGGCGTCCAATGTGTTAAGAAAGAGTAGAAATACATACAGTCCTCCTTTAAGAAAGAGTAGAAGTACATACCTCCTTTAAGAAGAGTAGAAATATCCAGAATTGTACTAAAAGTTTAAATAACACATTCAAAGTTCTACATTATGAAATGTATTTGATGTTGAATATACTTCAGTAACAGAAGTAAAAGTATAACTTCAATGGATTGTTCAATGGATTGTTCAACCCTCAATGTATTCTTCTTGTTAACATTGATAGACTTTAACGGATAAATCAGGTTATTTCCTTTGCAGTTGCTGCCCCAAAGCTGTGGAATGGCCTCCCCCCCAACATAAGGTGCACTCCCTGTATGCCTTTAAATCCAGGTTAAAAACCTACCTGTTTACCAGGTTAAAAAACTACCTGTTTACCAGGTTAAAAATCTACCTGTTTATCAGTTATATGCCGTATTTGCTATCGCGTTCCGCTCTGAGCCTTATGAGATATACTATCTCCTATGATACCTAATGTATCTCCCACGAACAAAAAATACATGCACCACACCTGTACGGGGCTCCGCCCCCATGGTGGCACCGCCCATATAGCAGTGACTCTGGTCACCACACATCCTTCCTCTATTTTCGTCCCAGCGTACTTGGATGCGTGCACCGTACGATAACTAGTAGGATGAAAAGATCAGAGTCATAATGTTGGAAGCTTACCGGAGGTTGCTGGCCCCTGGCATCTTCGACGCATGTTTTCGGCGACACGACGGGCCTGTGTTGATGTTCCTCGTTTGATGACGGCACATCGAGGTTCAGCTGTACAAGACTGGCTGTCGGGCCAGCTTGTACTCAGGTAGGCCCTGTGTCTTCAGGCATGGGTATTAGTGTTAGTAATGCTGGTTTGTTTTGTTAACACAACCATGTTGTGTGTTGGCGCCGGGGGCAGGATGGTTTGGTGAACGTTCTCTGCAGGGAACGGTTTCCAAGCTGTCTTGGGCGTGCTGCTAAAACATCTAATGCTATGCTACATGCTATCGCTAATGCCGCATGCTATTACTACTGCTAATTGCTATGCTGTTTTAATGTCTCCGCCGTGAGATGTTGTCACTCTCCCTCCTCTTGCCCGGTTCATCAATGAAGGTCAGTCGGTAGCTGTTGTGGGTTTTTTTGCTGAGTCTTATTTACCTTTTTCGGGTAAATGGGTTGACAACAGGGTAGGCCGTGGCTAGGTTTCCTAGCCAGGTATTTTACCTTGTGTTCCGGCGGGGTTTGTTGAATGGTGTTCCCATCTGGGTTGGCGTCGGGTAGTGGGGCTATGGGTCCAGCCGACATGGTAAACATGTTGCGTGTCTGTGCACAGGCAATTGTTGTCTTGGGTCCCACATCGCCTGGCGCTAGGCTGCAGTAGTATAAGGGCAGGGCCGCCTGGGAGAAATGTGAGGCCCTAGGGCTGGGCGATATGACCAAAAACGTTATTGCGATAAAATTATAAAATTATTTTCATATAATTCGATATCGATAATTATCGTCGATATAATGTATGTCAAGTTTAATTAACTTATTATGCTGCTGCGAATGTCTCGAGTCGAGTTGATGTCGTCATCAGTCCGCGCACGTTAGAAGTTAGCCGACAAGCGGAATATCTCATGGCAATGTAATAAATATGACACTAAAATACTCTCTTCCGTCACAATATATTGAAACGACGTCCACTGTATACCCCACACTACTATGAACGTGGCCTCAGAATTCACAGCGCACACATACTCTGCACGTAAATATATAAAACGTCGCCGTGCAAGCTAGTTAGCCTAGCCAGCCTGTTGTCTTATTATGCTGCTGCGAATGTCTCGAGTCGAGTTGATGTCGTCATCAGTCCGCGCACGTTAGAAGTTAGCCGACAAGCGGAATATCTCATGGCAATGTAATAAATATGACACTAAAATACTCTCTTCCGCCACAATATATTGAAACGACGTCCACTGTATACCCCACACTACTATGAACGTGGCCTCAGAATTCACAGCGCACACATACTCTGCACGTAAATATATAAAACGTCGCCGTGCAAGCTAGTTAGCCTAGCAAGCCTTGTTGTTGAGTGAGTCCTACCTCTCTACCCAGAGGTGCAGCGCTGGGTCTCCTTCCTGGTCTCCTTCGCTCTCGGCCATCTCCTTCACCGATTGGTTGTTAGTGCGTGCTCATATCCAAGCTTGGAAAATCGATATATCGAAACTTTGCGACCACGTTTCATGTTTATTTCGAGGAAATAATTTATCGCGATAGTTATCGTTATCGTTTTATCGCCCAGCCCTATGAGGCCCTGTGCGTTTTTAGACGCGAGGCCCCCCACCTCCTGGGGCGGCCCTGTGTAGGGGGCTATTGTTTCGTTTTGTCACTCTGCTATGAGAAGGTCTGTCTTGCTACAGTTTTCTCTCTTCTCAACCATTCATACTGACGGTCAATCGGTATACTGGGGGAGTAGTGCGGGGGGGGGGCTTTGTTTACCTTTTTTGGTAAATGGGCTAAACTAGGGCTGGTGTCCTGTTGTGAATATTTTGAATGAAGGCGGGACTGGTCCGTCTCCCCTTAACTTTGTGTATATGGGTTTGCTCATTCTACAGTATTTTGTGGTTTAGCTCTTTTATTCATTTAACCCTTTCATGGTACACACCACAGTGGAGGGTGCTGTTTGCAATCACCACTGTGGCTCCGTGTTGACATCAGTCCTTTGTTTTTGATATATTGAAACAATGCCCCGCCCGGCCGACACCATGGGTGGGTCGGCCTGGCGAGTGGCTGGTGGGCTGTTAAGGCTTGTACCGCCACGGTATGGAATTGGCAACGATTAGAACTGTGTTCGAATTGCTGTTTTTTTCTATTAGAAAAATGGTGTCTGGTGGAGGGGGCTTGAGGGCCAGCCGACGTCGACACATCGCGCGAGGTTGTTGACGTTATTAGCTTTGACCCAGCCGCAAGCTATAACCGCTCAGGGTTCCCCTCTCCGTAGGGGATTTTGGTCTTCTGCTGGAGCGCGGGCGGTATTGTCCTAGGCCCTACACCGCCTCACACCGCGCAGCCAGAAGAAGAGAGAGCACGGCCTCGTCAGCGGCGATGACGGGGCCCTCGACAGGCGGCCATGTTTTTCCCCCGCCAGAGGTATCCTGGGCGTCGATTCGACAGGTGTCCACAAGGCCGACAGCCTTGGCGGCCGAGGGATCGGCCATGTAGGATGGGTTCGGCTTGAACAAACAAGCCGTCACCGTCCTGCCGCGAGCAGCCCGCTCTCCGATCGCTCCCTTCCCCAACACCAGCGGAAGAAGTGGGCTCTGATTGTTTCCTTTGGCTGCGGGCCGCGTGCCTTCGTTGATGCGCGGGCGGCCCCCCTTTTCGCTTCTCATGGGGACAGGGGCTGACACCCAGTTTATGGCTGAGCCTGGGTCTGTCCGTGAGAATGTTGTGCTGTCAAGCGGCTCCCACACCTTGATCTGTGTTGGTTGAGCCTGGTGTTACGTCTGTCAACTTAAGTGTTGTCAGCAGGGGGGCTCGAAACCTTTTGAGGCACACAGTGCGGGCTTCCCCGGCCTCGCCTTCGCCAGGCCTGGTATCATGTTGGTGCCTCCCACTCCTGGAATATTGGCAAGTGGTCGCAGCTCACATGATTTGGGGTGGTAGTAATATCACTGCAGGGCTACGGTGTGTAGGAACCCATGGGGGCCTTACACCTTGCATGTCCGGCTGCAGAACAACTCCTTCAGCATGTTCTGGAGGGGTGTTCAGTGGGGGAGCTTTTTTCATCGGAAGCCCCCCGTATCAGACCGGCCCTTTCTGTCGGGGTTCCCCCTTGGGTGCGATTGCCTCGTGGGTGGTGTCAGGGTCAGGTGTTCCGACACGGAACGCGCTCCTCGCACGGTTCCAGGTTTGGCTACGCACAGCGGGGGGACCGGGCCAACTATCTACGGTTCCTAGCGGACCTAAGCCACGTGACGGCGGGTGCGTTGGGAGTGTCGTCACATATGACTACGGCAGTATCATATGTCGAGGTGGATGGAGAGAACGCTGAGGCGGGGACTTGTGTTTACACAACCCCACCCGTTTTCAGGTTTGGTACAGACCCTATTGTCGGGGTCTCCAGCTGTGACAGCTCTGGTCAACGAGATCCAATCTCTGTGGACGAAGCAAGCCATCGTCGTGGCATTCTCCTCCCGGTGTTCTCTGCCCGAGAAGTCGGGAGGGAGGGGTGTAAGACCCAGGCTGGACCTGTCCCATGGGAAGGTTCAGCATTTTTTGGATCGTCTCCTACCTGTTGAACACTGTCAGGTGGGGGTCTGGTTCTCCTCCATAGACCTGTAGGATGCGTATGCGCATCCCCGATCTTCCATCCTAGGGCTTACCTACGCTTACTTTGCAGGGTTAGCGTATGAGTACCAGAGGCTGCCGTTCGGTTTTCTCTGGCTCCCCGCATCTTCACCAAGTGCGTGGAGGCCGCACTGGGGCCTCTGCGTCGTCCGGGGTTACGGAGTGTTCTGCCCTGATGACGTTCTGGTCCTTCGCGGTCAAGGTGGATCGTCAGGTCTCGTACCAGGCAGGTCTCTACCAGCCTGGGGTTGCTGTAGACTGGATGTAGAGTATTCCTCTTCCCAGTCAACGGTTGGAGGGCTATGGGCATCCATCTCAGAGCGTGTTGTCAACACGCTCGGGAGGTTCCGTCCTAGGACGGTTACAGCGCTGTCTCACGTCGCGTTTTCACCGACGCCTCCCTTGCTGGTTATGCGTCGGGCCAACGCAGTAGGGGGCAGCTGGCAAACCATGCTGCCCGGTCTGCGCTACGTTCAATGTGTTGGTGTTGAAAGCGGTCCTTCTGGTCCACAAATGGTGTTGATCAGGACGGACGATACGACGTCAGTGTCGTGTATCGACAGACAGGGAGGAGTACGCTCCCCCTGTCTGCACCAGGCGGCGGGCGGCTGGCTATGGGCGTCCTCCATCTGCGCGGCCTGAGGGCTCCCCACATCCCCGGCAGGGAGAATGTGGGTGCAGGTGTACTGTCGCGGGGCGGCCCTCATCCTGACGGGTGAGGATTGCGTCTGGACATGGCCAGGCAGGTCTGGGACCGATGCCGTGCCGCCAGGGATTCTTCCCCATACATCTGTTAGGTCAGTTGTTGGGACGGGTACGTTGAGGGGCGCAGGTTCTTGATCCTGATGGTGTTACCATCTGGAATGCGCATGCTCCCTCCACTGTCGCGCTTACGCGGGCAGATGACGTATGTTCCAAGTGTGGTGTAAGGCGGGGGGCCGGGACTCAGTCTCCTGCCCCCTGGATGCTGTCCTTAGTTACCTCCAGTCTCTCCTTGATAGACTGTCGGCTTCGACGGTGAGGGTATATGCAGCAGCTATATCCTCCTATCATGAGGGGTTTGAGGGGATGTCTTGTTCAGCCACCCTCTTGTGAAGCGTTTCCTGCTTGGCGCTCCGCTTACGCGGGCAGATGACGTATGTTCCAAGTGTGGTGTAAGGCGGGGGGCCGGGACTCAGTCTCCTGCCCCCTGGATGCTGTCCTTAGTTACCTCCAGTCTCTCCTTGATAGACTGTCGGCTTCGACGGTGAGGGTATATGCAGCAGCTATATCCTCCTATCATGAGGGGTTTGAGGGGATGTCTTGTTCAGCCACCCTCTTGTGAAGCGTTTCCTGCTTGGCGCTCGACGCGTTAAGCCGGTGCAACGCTCCTTGGCTCCGACTTGGGATCTTCAATTGGTCCTCGGTCGGTTGTCCTTGGCCCCGTTTGAGCCGCTCGAGCAGGCGCCGTTGGGACAGCTGTCCTTCAAGACCGCGTTCCTTCTGGCTGTCACTTCCGCTAAACGCGTAGGTGAGCTCTGTGCTCTCTCGGTACGTCCAGAGTGCCTGTCTTTTCGGACCGATTGCGGTGTCACTCTGCGACCTAATCCTGCTTTCGTGCCTAAGAATATCCGGAGTTCCTTCCGCTCCCGGGATATTGTGGTTCAGGCGTTTCGTCCTCCTCCTCACACTAGTGAGTTAGATGCGGGCCTTCACCTGTCATGTCCAGTCCGTGCTTGGGGATTTACCTCAGCCGTACTCAGGATTTCAGGGTTACCGACCAGCTTTTTGTCTGTTACGGTGGGGCTCGTGCTGGTAAGGCACTGTCGGAGCAGCGCCTGTCCCATTGGTTGTGCGAGGGTGTTACCCTCTGCTACACGTTGGCTGGGCAGGATCCCCCTGGGGGCGTCAGGGCGCACTCCACTCGTGGGGTGGCTGCCTCTGCCGCTCTCCTGGGTGGGGCCTCGGTGGAGGCCATCTGTGCTGCAGCTTCATGGTCCTCCCCGGGCTCCTTTGTAAGGTTTTTCCTCATGGACATGACCGGGGGTTCTGTCTCCCAGGCGGTTCTGGGGTCTGTGGCCTTTCCTGCTTCCCGTCCTTTGGTCGGGTAGCAGGAGTGTATGGGTATGGGCCACAGTGTGTTGAGTCACACGTGGTTCCGCCTGTACGGTGTGTTCAAGGGGTTCTAGTTTCCCTCTTGTTCGCATTCAGGTGGAGTTGACTGCGCCCCCCCTTCATTAGGGAGGATGGGGTGACAGGGCTCCCCGCACCCCTTGATGTGGGCTTACGGGTCCTCAGGGGGTACATTTGTCGGGCTTCGCGTCCGCTCTTCCCCATATCTCATAAGGCTCAGAGCGGAACGCAATAGCAAATACGGCATATAACGGTAGGTTATGTAGATAACCTAGTTATATTAGTATTGGCTGAGCATTCCGCTCTGCGCGGCCCTGAGTTCCCTCTTGAGGAATCTTTTCCTGGGACGGGTTTTTTGGCGAGGAAGGATGTGTGGTGACCAGAGTCACTGCTATATGGGCGGTGCCACCATGGGGGCGGAGCCCCGTACAGGTGTGGTGCATGTATTTTTTGTTCGTGGGAGATACATTAGGTATCATAGGAGATAGTATATCTCATAAGGCTCAGAGCGGAACGCTCAGCCAATACTAATATAACTAGGTTATCTACATAACCTACCGTTAAAAACCTACCTGTTTACCAGGTTAAAAAACTACCTGTTTACCAGGTTAAAAACCTACCTGTTTACCAGGTTCAAAAACGACCTGTTTACCAGGTTAAAAACCTATCTGTTTACCAGGTTAAAAACCTACCTGTTTACCAAGTTAAAAACCTACCTGTTTACCAAGATAAAAACCTACCTGTTTACCAGGTTAAAAACCTACCTGTTTACCAAGTTAAAAACCTACCTGTTTACCACCAGGTTAAAACCCTACCTGTTTACCAGGTTAAAAACCTACCTGTTTACCAAGTAAAAAACCGACCTGTTTTACCAGGTTAAAAACCGACCTGTTTACCAGGTTAAAAACCTACCTGTTTACCCAGCAGGCCTTTTAGCTTAACTGGGCTTTTTAGTTTGGATAGTCTGGATAGTCTGGATCACTCACCTACCCTGTGTTTTGTAATATATATTAACACATTAACTGCCACGCTTATATCCATCAATGTTTGATCACTGCCACCAGTCTAAGTCTATGGAGATGTTTACCTTCTTTGCAGGGCTATAACTTTTTAAATTGTATTACTAAATTGACATTACTATGGCCCATTCAACATCGATTATCTATCGTTCAGGATGTAGGAACGTTTTACTTTTTCATTCACACATTCATACGAAAATACTCTATATAGTATAAATATGTTTTTATCGTTTTCTGCAGTAATTCCTAGAACGTGAGATATAGGCATAAATGCATATATTAGATTATCAAATGCTGTTTGATACCGATCCACGCTATATTAAAAATTTCAACTGTACATGGTCCTAAACGTTATGACTGATCATGCACGGGTGAACGGGGGGGGGGGGGGTCGTTTATAATTCGGTGATCGTCGTTAAATGATTTATGTAGTATGGGTGATATATAGATCAGAGCAGTTTGCATCGATAATAATAAACAAAAACGCTGAAAGTTACGGCGGCCTCCTCTTACCGTTGGGCGATGATACTGGAGCAAACAGATCCGAGTTATTTGATGGGGATCGAGGCGATCCATTTCCGGTTTGTATAATACTAATACACGCCCAAATAATGTCGATTATTGAGTTATGGCAGCGATCCATATCCACGGTGTGTGGCTAAAATCCTGGGATGATATGCGAGTGGCCGGACATAATTAGGAGAGGCACCGATATCCAACCGGCATATCCGGTTTGGCAACTCGCCGATCATCCACCAGGTAGCAGTATTGAAGCGTTGCAGAGTTGTGCTGAGTCCCACAGCATCAGACAAGGCTCTGTGAGTGAAATATGAATACCATGACGAAAATATGAAATATGATCAAAATAACGTCGTACGCCGTGATCTGGCAGAATTCGCATGAACTTGAAACCCGTTGTACGACGTTTTTGGCGCAGAAAGTGTTAATATATATATTTTTTCTTTTTATCATATTTGTTATGGCTGCCATTCATTCCAACTTGACAAGTGCTTTAAACTCTGAAAGAACATTTTGTGTTTTGGTACTACAGCCTCTGAAGAAAACACAACGTGCTAGTCTGGCGTTCTGGTGACAATATTCTGATCAGAATCAATCGTCAGGAAGCAAGATGATAGAAAACAATGGTCTAGGTTAAAAATAACAGTACTTTCCAGTCCTTACCATGGGTGTTCTCTTGTGGTGTGCTACTGGGCCTGTTAGCCAGTATTGATCTAAATGTCCAGAGTGCTGTAGTCTCAGAAACAACCATCTGGTTCACATCCTGTACATTATTAATGAGCAAGGATGGGCAATGAGACTACATCAACCAGACTACATCAACCAGACTACATCAACCAGACTACACCAACCAGACTACATCAACCAGACTACATCAACCAGACTACAGTACATCAACCAGACTACATCAACCAGACTACATCAACCAGACTACATCAACCAGACTACATCAACCAGACTACATCAACCAGACTACACCAACCAGACTACATCAACCAGACTACATCAACCAGACTACATCAACCAGACTACACCAACCAGACTACACCAACCAGACTACATCAACCAGACTACACCAACCAAACTACATCAACCAGACTACAGTACATCAACCAGACTACATCAACCAGACTACACCAACCAGACTACATCAACCAGACTACATCAACCAGACTACACCAACCAGACTACATCAACCAGACTACATCAACCAGACTACAGTACATCAACCAAACTACATCAACCAGACTACATCAACCAGACTACACCAACCAGACTACATCAACCAGACTACATCAACCAGACTACATCAACCAGACTACATCAACCAGACTACACCAACCAGACTACATCAACCAGACTACATCAACCAGACTACATCAACCAGACTACACCAACCAGACTACACCAACCAGACTACATCAACCAGACTACACCAACCAAACTACACCAACCAGACTACAGTACATCAACCAGACTACATCAACCAGACTACACCAACCAGACTACATCAACCAGACTACATCAACCAGACTACACCAACCAGACTACATCAACCAGACTACATCAACCAGACTACAGTACATCAACCAAACTACATCAACCAGACTACACCAACCAGACTACATCAACCAGACTACACCAACCAGACTACATCAACCAGACTACATCAACCAGACTACAGTACATCAACCAGACTACATCAACCAGACTACATCAACCAGACTACATCAACCAGACTACATCAACCAGACTACATCAACCAGACTACACCAACCAGACTACATCAACCAGACTACATCAACCAGACTACATCAACCAGACTACACCAACCAGACTACACCAACCAAACTACATCAACCAGACTACAGTACATCAACCAGACTACATCAACCAGACTACACCAACCAGACTACATCAACCAGACTACATCAACCAGACTACACCAACCAGACTACATCAACCAGACTACATCAACCAGACTACAGTACATCAACCAAACTACATCAACCAGACTACATCAACCAGACTACACCAACCAGACTACATCAACCAGACTACATCAACCAGACTACATCAACCAGACTACATCAACCAGACTACACCAACCAGACTACATCAACCAGACTACATCAACCAGACTACATCAACCAGACTACACCAACCAGACTACACCAACCAGACTACATCAACCAGACTACACCAACCAAACTACACCAACCAGACTACAGTACATCAACCAGACTACATCAACCAGACTACACCAACCAGACTACATCAACCAGACTACATCAACCAGACTACACCAACCAGACTACATCAACCAGACTACATCAACCAGACTACAGTACATCAACCAAACTACATCAACCAGACTACACCAACCAGACTACATCAACCAGACTACATCAACCAGACTACATCAACCAGACTACATCAACCAGACTACACCAACCAGACTACATCAACCAGACTACATAAACCAGACTACACCAACCAGACTACAACAACCAGACTACATCAACCAGACTACACCAACCAGACTACATCAACCAGACTACATCAACCAGACTACACCAACCAGACTACACCAACCAGACTACATCAACCAGACTACATCAACCAGACTACATCAACCAGACTACACCAACCAGACTACATCAACCAGACTACACCAACCAGACTACACCAACCAGACTACATCAACCAGACTACATCAACCAAACTACATCAACCAGACTACATCAACCAGACTACATCAACCAGACTACATCAACCAGACTACACCAACCAGACTACATCAACCAGACTACATTACATCAACCAGACTACATCAACCAGACTACATCAACCAGACTACACCAACCAGACTACATCAACCAGACTACAGTACATCAACCAGACTACATCAACCAGACTACATCAACCAGACTACACCAACCAGACTACACCAACCAGACTACATCAACCAGACTACATCAACCAGACTACATTACATCAACCAGACTACATCAACCAGACTACATCAACCAGACTACATCAACCAGACTACACCAACCAGACTACATCAACCAGACTACAGTACATCAACCAGACTACATCAACCAGACTACAGCAACCAGACTACACCAACCAGACTACATCAACCAGACTACACCAACCAGACTACATCAACCAGACTACATCAACCAGACTACATCAACTAGACTACACCAACCAGACTACATCAACCAGACTACACCAACCAGACTACACCAACCAGACTACATCAACCAGACTACACCAACCAGACTACATCAACCAGACTACATTACATCAACCAGATTACATCAACCAGACTACATCAACCAGACTACACCAACCAGACTACATCAACCAGACTACATCAACCAGACTACAGTACATCAACCAGACTACATCAACCAGACTACATCAACCAGACTACATCAACCAGACTACACCAACCAGACTACATCAACCAGACTACACCAACCAGACTACATCAACCAGACTACATCAACCAGACTACACCAACCAGACTACATCAACCAGACTACACCAACCAGACTACATCAACCAGACTACACCAACCAGACTACATCAACCAGACTACATCAACCAGACTACAGTACATCAACCAGACTACATCAACCAGACTACATCAACCAGACTACATCAACCAGACTACACCAACCAGACTACACCAACCAGACTACATCAACCAGACTACACCAACCAGACTACATCAACCAGACTACATAAACCAGACTACACCAACCAGACTACATCAACCAGACTACACCAACCAGACTACACCAACCAGACTACATCAACCAGACTACATCAACCAGACTACATCAACCAGACTACACCAACCAGACTACATCAACCAGACTACACCAACCAGACTACACCAACCAGACTACATCAACCAGACTACACCAACCAGACTACATCAACCAGACTACACCAACCAGACTACATCAACCAGACTACATTACATCAACCAGACTACATCAACCAGACTACATCAACCAGACTAC
>NC_140165.1:235347458-235359958 GCF_963971535.1 Notolepis coatsorum | reverse complement strand
CAGTCAGTGTGTAGTGTGTAGTCAGTGTGTAGTCAGTGTGTAGTCAGTGTGTAGTGTGCAGTCAGTGTGTAGTGTGTAGTCAGTGTGCAGTCAGTGTGTAGTGTGCAGTCAGTGTGTAGTCAGTGTGTAGTGTGTAGTCAGTGTGTAGTGTGTAGTCAGTGTGTAGTGT
The DNA here is from genome assembly GCF_963971535.1 of Notolepis coatsorum. Lineage (NCBI taxonomy): Eukaryota > Metazoa > Chordata > Actinopteri > Aulopiformes > Paralepididae > Notolepis > Notolepis coatsorum. The sequence goes on along the minus strand of NC_140165.1, from coordinate 235,359,789 downwards.
GTAGTCAGTGTGTAGTGTGCAGTCAGTGTGTAGTGTGTAGTCAGTGTGTAGTCAGTGTGTAGTGTGCAGTCAGTGTGTAGTGTGCAGTCAGTGTGTAGTGTGTAGTCAGTGTGTAGTGTGCAGTCAGTGTGTAGTGTGCAGTCAGTGTGTAGTGTGCAGTCAGTGTGTAGTGTGTAGTCAGTGTGCAGTCAGTGTGTAGTGTGCAGTCAGTGTGTAGTGTGCAGTCAGTGTGTAGTGTGTAGTCAGTGTGTATTGTGTAGTCAGTGTGTAGTGTGTAGTCAGTGTGTAGTGTGTAGTCAGTGTGCAGTCAGTGTGTAGTGTGCAGTCAGTGTGTAGTGTGTAGTCAGTGTGTAGTGTGTAGTCAGTGTGTAGTGTGTAGTCAGTGTGCAGTCAGTGTGTAGTGTGCAGTCAGTGTGTAGTGTGTAGTCAGTGTGTAGTGTGCAGTCAGTGTGTAGTGTGCAGTCAGTGTGTAGTTAGTGTGCAGTCAGTGTGTAGTGTGCAGTCAGTGTGTAGTGTGCAGTCAGTGTGTAGTTAGTGTGCAGTCAGTGTGTAGTGTGCAGTCAGTGTGTAGTGTGTAGTCAGTGTGTAGTGTGCAGTCAGTGTGTAGTGTGTAGTCAGTGTGTAGTGTGTAGTCAGTGTGTAGTGTGCAGTCAGTGTGTAGTGTGCAGTCAGTGTGTAGTGTGCAGTCAGTGTGTAGTGTGTAGTCAGTGTGCAGTCAGTGTGTAGTGTGCAGTCAGTGTGTAGTGTGCAGTCAGTGTGTAGTGTGTAGTCAGTGTGCAGTCAGTGTGTAGTGTGTAGTCAGTGTGTAGTGTGTAGTCAGTGTGTAGTGTGTAGTCAGTGTGTAGTGTGCAGTCAGTGTGTAGTGTGTAGTCAGTGTGTAGTGTGTAGTCAGTGAGTAGTGTGTAGTCAGTGTGTAGTGTGCAGTCAGTGTGTAGTGTGTAGTCAGTGTGTAGTGTGTAGTCAGTGAGTAGTGTGCAGTCAGTGTGTAGTCAGTGTGTAGTGTGTAGTCAGTGTGTAGTGTGTAGTCAGTGAGTAGTGTGCAGTCAGTGTGTAGTGTGCAGTCAGTGTGTAGTGTGTAGTGTGCAGTCAGTGTGTAGTGTGTAGTCAGTGTGTAGTGTGCAGTCAGTGTGTAGTGTGTAGTCAGTGTGTAGTGTGTAGTCAGTGAGTAGTGTGTAGTCAGTGTGTAGTGTGTAGTCAGTGTGTAGTGTGTAGTCAGTGTGTAGTGTGTAGTCAGTGAGTAGTGTGCAGTCAGTGTGTAGTCAGTGTGTAGTCAGTGTGTAGTCAGTGTGTAGTCAGTGTGTAGTCAGTGTGTAGTGTGTAGTGTGCAGTCAGTGTGTAGTGTGTAGTCAGTGTGTAGTGTGTAGTCAGTGTGTAGTGTGTAGTCAGTGTGTAGTGTGTAGTCAGTGAGTAGTGTGTAGTCAGTGTGTAGTGTGTAGTCAGTGTGTAGTGTGTAGTCAGTGTGTAGTGTGTAGTCAGTGAGTAGTGTGCAGTCAGTGTGTAGTGTGTAGTCAGTGTGTAGTGTGTAGTCAGTGTGTAGTGTGTAGTCAGTGTGTAGTGTGTAGTCAGTGAGTAGTGTGCAGTCAGTGTGTAGTGTGTAGTCAGTGTGTAGTGTGTAGTCAGTGTGTAGTGTGTAGTCAGTGTGTAGTCAGTGTGTAGTCAGTGTGTAGTGTGCAGTCAGTGTGTAGTGTGTAGTCAGTGTGTAGTGTGCAGTCAGTGTGTAGTGTGCAGTCAGTGTGTAGTGTGCAGTCAGTGTGTAGTGTGCAGTCAGTGTGTAGTGTGCAGTCAGTGTGTAGTGTGTAGTCAGTGTGTAGTGTGCAGTCAGTGTGTAGTGTGCAGTCAGTGTGTAGTGTGTAGTCAGTGTGTAGTGTGTAGTCAGTGTGTAGTGTGCAGTCAGTGTGTAGTGTGTAGTCAGTGTGTAGTGTGTAGTCAGTGTGCAGTCAGTGTGTATTGTGCAGTCAGTGTGTAGTGTGTAGTCAGTGTGTAGTGTGTAGTCAGTGTGTAGTGTGCAGTCAGTGTGTATTGTGCAGTCAGTGTGTAGTGTGTAGTCAGTGTGTAGTGTGCAGTCAGTGTGTAGTCAGTGTGTAGTGTGCAGTCAGTGTGTAGTGTGCAGTCAGTGTGCAGTCAGTGTGTAGTCAGTGTGTAGTGTGTAGTCAGTGTGTAGTGTGCAGTCAGTGTGTAGTGTGCAGTCAGTGTGCAGTCAGTGTGTAGTCAGTGTGTAGTCAGTGTGTAGTGTGCAGTCAGTGAGTAGTCAGTGTGTAGTCAGTGTGTAGTGTGTAGTCAGTGTGTAGTGTGCAGTCAGTGTGTAGTGTGCAGTCAGTGTGCAGTCAGTGTGTAGTCAGTGTGTAGTCAGTGTGTAGTGTGCAGTCAGTGAGTAGTCAGTGTGTAGTCAGTGTGTAGTGTGCAGTCAGTGTGCAGTCAGTGTGTAGTCAGTGTGTTGTGTGCAGTCAGTGAGTAGTGTGCAGTCAGTGTGCAGTCAGTGTGTAGTCAGTGTGTAGTGTGCAGTCAGTGTGTAGTGTGCAGTCAGTGTGTAGTGTGCAGTCAGTGTGTAGTGTGCAGTCAGTGTGTAGTCAGTGTGTAGTGTGCAGTCAGTGTGTAGTGTGCAGTCAGTGTGTAGTGTGTAGTCAGTGAGTAGTGTGCAGTCAGTGTGTAGTGTGTAGTCAGTGTGCAGTCAGTGAGTAGTGTGCAGTCAGTGTGTAGTCAGTGAGTAGTGTGCAGTCAGTGTGTAGTGTGCAGTCAGTGTGTAGTGTGTAGTCAGTGTGTAGTGTGCAGTCAGTGTGTAGTGTGTAGTGTGCAGTCAGTGTGTAGTGTGCAGTCAGTGTGTAGTGTGCAGTCAGTGTGTAGTGTGCAGTCAGTGTGTAGTGTGTAGTCAGTGTGTAGTGTGTAGTCAGTGTGTAGTGTGCAGTCAGTGTGTAGTGTGTAGTCAGTGTGTAGTGTGCAGTCAGTGTGTAGTGTGTAGTCAGTGTGTAGTGTGCAGTCAGTGAGTAGTGTGTAGTCAGTGAGTAGTGTGTAGTCAGTGAGTAGTGTGTAGTCAGTGTGCAGTCAGTGTGTAGTGTGCAGTCAGTGTGTAGTGTGCAGTCAGTGTGTAGTGTGCAGTCTGTGAGTAGTGTGCAGTCAGTGAGTAGTGTGTAGTCAGTGAGTAGTGTGCAGTCAGTGTGTAGTGTGTAGTCAGTGTGTAGTGTGCAGTCTGTGAGTAGTGTGCAGTCAGTGAGTAGTGTGCAGTCAGTGAGTAGTGTGCAGTCAGTGTGTAGTGTGCAGTGAGTGAGTAGTGTCACTGCACACTCCCCCCCCACCGAGCCAAGCCCGCTATCTCCCATGTCACCAAGCACCCCACCCCACCCCACGCACAACGAACCCACAACCCACGAGACCCCACTCTCCCGGGCCAAACCGCGGAATTGGGCCAGGCCCAGCAGAGGAGAGGGACAGATTCTCCCCCCCACCGAGCCAAGCACGCTACCTCCCATGCCACAAGAGCCCCACCCCACGCCCACCGACCCTGCAACATACAGGACCCCACTGGGCAAAGCTCAACCGCTCTGACCCCCACAAGAGAAACCCCTCCCTCCCGCCCTCCTCCCCGAGAAACAGAGCACCCCCATAACCTGGTCCACCATGCGCAGAGCCGAGCACCCAGAGCCCCCACCCGCCCCCGCCCCGACCGTCAGCCCCCCGGCCCACGAGAACCTCAAGCCCAGGCCCGCAGAAGGCCTAAGCACCACGCCTCAATGGTCCCCCGACCCCCCGCGACCCCAAGCCCGGTGCCCCCCCGGCCCGGTGACCACACCGCCCGGGCCACGGTGGCCGAGGGCCCCAGGAAACCCCACCCCCCCATAACGATCCCACAACACGCAAGGCCCCACCTCCCCCGGGTTGAACCGCCGGAACGATGGCCCCTCCTCCCGGCATTCCCCCCCACCGAACTCAGCCTGCCCGCCTCTGTACCTCCCATGTCATTTATGAAAAAATAGCACTGACAACACAATACGAAAAAATTATAAAATAAGCCATCTGATTAGCACTCTTTCCCCTGTTGGTGGTTTGGAGGGGAATCAGCTATCCTGTTGAAGAAGCCCCCCCCCCTAGAGACGGAGATATCTCCCATAGGAGATTCTCCAAGCCTCTCTTCATGTCCAACATTTTGAATTCTTGTCCTTCCGAGGTAAAACTGAGGTACCAGTTTTAAGTACCTCGGAGTCCACATATCTGAGGACTTGACATGGACCACACACATTGACAGTGTTGTGAAGAAGGCACGACAATGCCTCTACTTCCTCAGGCGCCTAAGGAAGTTCCAAGTCAGTCAGAAGATCCTTAAGAACTTCTACTCATGTACAATAGAGAGCATCCTAACTGGCAATATCACCTCCTGGTTTGGGAATAGCACCGCACAAGACCGTAGCACAATTGGAGGGGGGCTTCCCACTCTCCAGAACATTTACAACAAGCGGTGCATGGGTAAGGCTAAGAGAATTATCAAAGACTCCAGCCACCCAAACAACTGCCTCTTTGAACTGCTGCGGTCAGGCAAGCGATACCGTAGTCTCATGGCAAGCACAGAAAGACTCAGAAGAAACTTCTATCCCCAGGCCATCAGGCTGCTCAACGAACAATAACACTATGTAACAACCATCAAATGCACTCACAGCACACACATCCACACGCACACACTCACTTTAAACAAACAACTCACTGCAGCACCCACTCTACACACTTTAGAACACCTAAACACACTTTATATTTATTGGTAAAGAATTTGCACTACAACCCATACCTCATTACACTTTACTGTAAATTGTACCTAAATTGTACCTCATCCCATTTCTGCGTTGCACTATATAGTATAATATATTAGTATATTGTATAGTATATTGTATGGTAACTCAGTTACTTCTACTCTGCATTGAACATTGTACACTTAACTAATGGCAACTGTAATTAGTCTAGGCCGGAACCACTCTCCGTCCTCCCTCCCAACCCCCAAAACCCCCTCCCCTGGGGTGCTTCCTGAGACACACGGACTCTCGGCTAGAAGAACATTGTATCAACAAATGTGCTTTGTTTGTATTAATTTAGGGTTGTGCCATTATTACTATGCAAATGTAATAATTGTGATTGATTTCCTGTAATGAGTTGTATGTGTTGTTTCAAGCATCCTTGACTTCCAAGGACAACGATGTAAATAAGTCACTGCGCCTTTTTCGTTCCTATCCTTGACAAAAATGTATAATGGAGTAATGATCTGTATATGTTTTGTTGTCTAAATAAAAACCAAACCAAACCATATGTACATACTGAACACTTGTGCCTACGTACGTGACTTCTATTTTATACTTGCTATACTTATTTAATTTAATTTTATACTTATCTATTTTTGTCTAGCACAGTCTCTGGAGCGTAACAGAAAGAAGCATTTTGTATAAAAGTATTCTGTACTTCTGTATGACAACTAATAAAGAAACTTGAACTTGAACTTGAACTTGAAACTTCACAATTGTCCATGTGCACATTCAAAGCAACTGCTATTCTAACATAACCCAAAAAAAAAACTAAAGACAATTGGCACTTCCCAGGTAATTCTTTTTAACCCTGTTTAACCCCCGTTGGCGGGCTGGAGGGGTAAGGCTCTCCTGGAGAGGGCCCCTCCTATAACGATGGAGATTCCCCAATGGGGATTCTCCAATGCCCCTATTATTGTCCAACATTTTCTTTGAATTTTTATCTTTCATATGATAGTACAGCTCCAGAGCTCCCGGTCAGGTCTCCGAATGTTTTCCCCCATGTTCCCCGTCGTCTTAAAGAGGTGAGGGATGATTAATGACTGAATGTCCCAACCCAATCACAACATCCTTGACACTTACAAAGACCAGCTCGTGCTTGGCCACCACCTTGGCCACCTTGGACCTGGGCTGACAAGAAGAGCCGATCAAGTCCAACTCCTCATCACCCTCTTCCTCTTCTTCCTCCTCATCCTCGTCCTCGTCATTCACGTGCACAACCACCTTGCGTCTCCCTTGCCGCGTTGGTCGAGGTCCGGAGCCATCGTCTGTTATTCGCCTGCTCTGACATTGGCCACACTCTCGGATGTGATCTTTGAAATTTTTCAAGATACCTAGCATGTCAATAAAACAAAACGTGTGTCTTTAAGAGACTGCGCAATGTTTTCCGCCTAAAAATGAACATAAAACTATTCCATGACAACATTGCCATGGTGTGAATAAAAGCCACCAGTAGGTGGAGTTAGAGAGCAGCTATACATTGGGCTGACGGGTGGCGTGTCAGATGACTAACGTTAGCTTGTGTTTACCACGTTCCTCAGCGGACACAGTCGATAACGTTGTTTTAATGATCATAATAATATCCTTCATTGTTTATCTTACCTCTCCACCAGTATTTTTGTGAAATTGACTCCCAGGTGAGTTGTTGGTGTAGGTGTTCTCCTCCTCCAGTAATGTGCGACTGGTCAACAGTTCCTTCCTCCGTCCATCCTGCAGCACCACCTCCAATTCTGTGAATTCATTGTGGCCTTTCTGACGACGCTGATAATACAAGGTCCCGTGTCTTACTACATAACAGGTGGCGGCTTTGCGTATTTTTCTCTTGGTGTTGCCCTGCGTCCCCGGTGCGTATGGCTCCCGCTCGTCGGTCAGATACCGTATGATGGCCAAGTAGCTTTCCTCGCACGACATCTCAATCAAAACACGCTTTGTCCACTAAATAATTGATATAATGCGACGGGGTCGCCCTCTTCGAACTTGTCACATTTAACTATACATTTTACGCTTTGTTGAAGCACATCATAACACGAAACACGAGATATTATTTCAATATTTTAAATTGTTTTTTAAGGTGGAACTGCAGTTCTTGACCGTCAGGGCCGGGGTGAACAGACAAAATGGCTGCTGCACAACCGGATTTTGCGTAAGCAATGGCGGAAGATAAAGGACAGACAGACCACTGCACTTCCGCGTTACATGGAGCTCGTGGGGGGGGGGGCTAGCACATGCATTCACGAGCTCCCTTCCCCCTTCTTCCTGCGTGATTACCAAAGGTAGCCGCATTTCTGGCAGACGCTCTCTGATTGGCCGACGCCAGTTTCTACACTGGTTAAGCTTAGGCACTCTTCGAAGTTGGTTAAGGTTAGAGTTTGTCTATAGATAGATAGATAGATAGATAGATAGATAGATAGATAGATAGATAGATAGATAGATAGATAGATAGATAGATAGATAGATAGATAGATAGATAGATAGATAGATAGATAGATAGATAGATAGATAGATAGATAGATAGATAGATAGATAGATAGATAGATAGATAGATAGATAGATAGATAGATAGATAGATAGATAGATAGATAGATAGATAGATAGATAGATAGATTGATAGATAGATAGATAGATTGATAGATAGAGAGATTAGATGCAGTGTGCTTGTTTTGCAGTGAGTGCTGCGAGCAGTGGTAATAATAATCACTTCCTATATTTGGTTCGCGTTTGGTCCGCTGAAGCCGAACCGAGACCTACGTTTTCAGGCGGACTAGAGTTCGCCTGTTTGGTCCGCGGACCGAGTTCGACGCGCATTCACACAGACCCGAAAAACCGGACTATCGAATTCTGGTCCGAAAGTCCGGACCAAACAGCCCCTGTGTGAAAGCGACCTAGTTGTGCGTCATGTGAAGTGTCTACAGTCTATAGTCTAGTACGTGTTATTTATATTATATGTCCCGAATCAAGTCCCAATTTTCCCAACTAATGTGTTTACCTTGTCTGTATTCCCAGTGGTCTGTGTGTTATCTGCAGTGTGTCTCGAATCCTAACATCCATTCACTATCAAATAATATGATGTGGTATTGAATCTTGGTCAGTGTGTGTGACCTCAGTGCTCGAGTCATGTTTGGTGTGTGAGATCTCGTTATTTGAATCCTGGCTGGTCTGGTTGATCTCGGCACTCGGCTCCCGGTTGGCGTGTGTGGCCTCAATGCTCGCATCCTGGCCGGCCTGGGCGACCTCTGCGCCTGAGTCCTGGTTGGTCCGGTTGTATCCAGCGTCTCTTTGTCCTTCTTTTGGGGGTCGTTTGTTTTATTTCTTTTGAATTAGCCTCCATGCTCCTCTGAATAGTCTGTATTGCATCGAGTCCAGTCTGCGTGTTGGTTTGCATGTTAGCATCGTTAGCATTCTGTATTGCTTCTAGCCTGATCCGGATGCTAGCTTGCATAATCATCGTGTTAGCTTCCATGTTAGCTTGTAGCTTCGTCTCCAGCCTCGCTGTTGTCTAAGCTTTTGTATTTCTTTTGAATTAGCCTCCATGTTCCTCTGAATATTCTGTATTGCATCGAGTCCAGCCTGTGTGTTGATTTGCATGTTAGCATCGTTAGCATTCTGTATTACTTCTAGCCTGATCCAAATGCTAACTTGCATATTCATCGTGTTAGCTTCCATGTTAGCTTGTAGCTCCGTCTCCAGCCAGACCTCACTGTGGTCCAACGTTATGCCAGCTTACTACTTGCTGCGTCATCTCCTCGTGTTGTACCTCTCCCTTCATCGTACTTTCCTTGTCGGGGGTCACTCTTCTCTCACTTCTCCTCAAGTTTTGTGCACTGGGTCTTGTCATCTTTCTTTTATCTTCGAGTTGTTACTTTTTATCGTGTTTTATAACTTTTTATTACCTTTCTTGAATTTTGGACCGGGAGCTCTGTTCTGCAGCTGCTCACCCGCTCCTCAAACCAGAAGCCAGATTCAAGGTTTTAACAGAATTATCCAACATCAACCACGAGAACTCCCCATTTGCATGACTGATTATTGCAATTCAGAATGCAGGTGTGTCGGGACTCAGGATATTGATTTCTTGCATGTTGTCCATCCCCAACCTTTCTTTGACCTTTATACAGGGGTCCTGATGTAAAGAATATCACTGATGAATCCTCTCTGTCCTCATTATTCGGTCTCACTTTACCTTTACCTCCTTTCTCTCTTCCACACAGTGAAGGTCGACCCTCTCTCTCTTGGGTCTCTCTCTCTATTGGGTCTCTCTCTCTTGGGTCTCTCTCTCTTGGGCCAATCAGAGCAGAAGAGAAAGAGAGAGTCACTGTCAAAGTCAATTGTTTGATGGTATCGACCTTATAGTCACACACACACACACACACACACACACACACACACACACACACACACACACACACACACACACACACACACACACACACACACACACACACACACACACACACACACACACACACACACACGCACACACAGGGAGAGAGAGGGTGTAAGGGCCAAAATGGATTTAATGTGCAATGGATTTATGTGACCAGGGGGTAGGGATGGGTACCGAAGTCGGTACTTTTGAGGTACCGAACCGAAACACGTCGGTACTACCGAGTATCGAATCAAGTGAGATACCAATTTTTTTTTTTTTTTTTTTTAACTTTTTTCTTTTCATGTCAACGTTCATACGCACAATATATGCTTACCTAGGATTTGACTTGATTCAACAACAAAGCAGTCGGAGCAATGGCAAGCCGAAAACTGTCGAAATTGTAGTTATTTGAAGTTTGGATTTTTTTTTCACGACTGAGGTAGGTAAATTAAATTTCTTGAGACTAAAGTACCGAAAAAAGGTACCGTTGGGTACCGGTATCGATTCACAGGTACCGGTACCGGTTCAAATGTGAAAGGTACCCATCCCTACCAGGGGGTGGCGCTTCTTTTATATAAGAGTCAGGTACACTAGTCTGTAGGATGTAGGAGTTTGACCCGGAAAGGGCAATGGTTTTTGACCGCAGGTCGTAGGTCATAGGCCGCTGTATGAACACGCCGCAGGGCGAAATGTTTGTAGGCAATTAGTTATTGTATTCATTATTATTTGATCAGTTTAAGGAGCAAAGCCAAGATATCCTGTTTGCACGGTGAAGAAAATAAATATAATTTACCTGCCTGCATTGTATCATTGGGACATGGACGTTTTTGTATCAGATGAAACAAATATAACGGCGCGTCAGCCAGGTCCATTCTACGGGACCAAATGGCTCAGTAGCTCCGTATAAGACGGGAGCTCCTTTAATAGAGGGAGAGAGAGAAAGAGATTAAAGGCAGAGGCAGTGGAAGAGGGAAGGTCAAACAGGAGCAAGAGAGAGGTAAGTGATTTTACTTGATTCTCATGTCTCTTCCAATTACTGCAGAGAGTAATGGTGCTGATGCAAGAGTGAATATGATTACTGTACATCCCAGAGTAATATAGACTTCCTGTCTACCGACCATCCATCTACAGGGCATAATAAACCTGCATTACACCCTGAACAACTGGATGGCTGCCTGCCATGTGTAACGGAGGTCATTCCATCCATCCATCCATCCATCCATCCATCCATCCATCCATCCATCCATCCATCCATCCATCCGTCCATCCATCCATCCATCCATCCATCCATCCATCCATCCATCCATCTGTCCATCCATCCGTCCATCCATCCATCCATCCATCCGTCCATCCGTCCATCCATCCGTCCATCCATCCATCCATCCATCCATCCATCCATCCGTCCATCCGTCCATCCATCCGTCCATTCATCCATCCGTCCATCCATCCATCCGTCCATCCATCCATCCATCCATCCACCCATCCATCCATCCATCCATCCGTCCATCCATCCGTCCATTCATCCATCCACCCTGGTGATAGACGAGAGTGAAGTCTGCTAATAAAATCAATGTCAAACATAATTATCTTTATTATTATTATTATTATTATTATTATTATTATTATTATTATTATTATTATTATTATTATTATTATTATTATTATTATTATTATTATTATTATTATTATTATTATTATTATTATTATTATTATTATTATTATTATTATTATTATTATTATATAATTATTATTAAACAAGGGCTTCATTCAAATTGAAGTGGATGTGCTTCTAATCTGTTTTGTATACGTTAAGGCTAGTTGAAATAGCACCTGTACTCAATGTTTTATACTGGTACGCCCCTCTTCTATGATACAAAGTAATATGTGAATCAGCAACCTCTCTCTGTCATCCATCCAGAGAGAGACACTGTCCACCTCTCTGTCATCCATCCAGAGAGAGACACTGTCCACCTCTCTGTCATCCATCCAGAGAGAGACACTGTCCACCTCTCTGTCATCCATCCAGAGAGAGACACTGTCTAGCTCCCTGTCATCCATCCAGAGAGAGACACTGTCCACCTCTCTGTCATCCATCCAGAGAGAGACACTGTCCACCTCTCTGTCATCCATCCAGAGAGAGACACTGTCCACCTCTCTGTCATCCATCCAGAGAGAGACACTGTCCACCTCTCTGTCATCCATCCAGAGAGAGACACTGTCTAGCTCTCTGTCATCCATCCAGAGAGAGACACTGTCTAGATCTCTGTCATCCATTGAGAGAGAGACACTGTCCACCTCTCTGTCATCCATCCAGAGAGAGACATGCATGTGAGGCATTTCACTGTAAAGTATGTGTATTTTATTTGTGACCTAATAATAAACAAACTTTAACTTGAACTAGAACACTGGTCGAGAAAATAAGGGGAACTCCTGTAGACCTACAGTATAGAGAGTGAGGTTCCACCTGTGATCTTCCCCCATTGAAACTATAAGTAGTACCTACAGCCAAACTGTATTGTGTAGGTTTATAATATTTGACAGAGGTATATATTATTTAATTCTTATTATTGTTACAACCAATAAAGGTAAATGTTATGGAACCATAGAAACCTTGAAAGATACCTTAAAAAGCTCCATATTAAAAAACCATAGAAAATAATGGACTGATGGATGATTGGAACCAGGTGGGTCTTAAAACGATCATGTGTCCAACCATGAGCTCTACAAACCCCTTCAGTCAGCCTACCGAGCACATCACAGCACAGAGACAGCCCTCATCAAGATCACTAATGACCTCCTTCTTGCTGCAGACTCAGGACACATCAGCCTCCTCATCCTTCTCGACCTCTCTGCGGCGTTCGAAACAATATCCCACTCAGTCCTCCTCAAATGCCTCTCCGACAACCTTGGCATCACCGGTACAGCTTGGTTTCATTCATATCTCACCAATAGATCTCAGTTTGTCAGCGTCAGCGGCTCATCCTCCCCCCGGCCCCAGTCAACCACGGTGTCCACCAAGGCTCCGTGCTGGGTCCCCTACTATTCACCATTTACATGCTCCCCCTCGGTCAGATTATACGTCACTACGGACTCAACTTTCACTGCTATGCTGATGATACTCAGCTCTATATCAGCACCCCACCATCCTCCCAGCTCCCCCCACAGTCCGTAGTCAACTGCCTCCACGCCATAA